>NW_026005963.1:233023-283316 GCF_001458135.2 Marmota marmota marmota | reverse complement strand
CTATTGCTCTGTAGTATAGTTTGAAGTCTGGTATCGCTATACCGCCTGATTCACACTTCCTGCTTAGCATTGTTTTTGCTATTCTGGGTCTTTTATTTTTCCATATGAATTTCATGATTGCTTCCTCTATTTCTACAAGAAATGCCGTTGGGATTTTGATTGGCATTGCATTAAACCTATAGAGAACTTTTGGTAATATCGCCATTTTGGCCTCATCAACTTATTGAGGCTAAAACAACTTAGGAAGACCAAATCTCAAAAATAAAAAAATAAAAATTTCTGCAGATGTGGCTCAGTGGCTAAACACTCCTGGATAAATCCCCAGTAACAAAATAAAAGTAAAATAAAATAAAATAAGGATTCCTCCAAGCATGCTGTAAGACCTTGGAGAAAGGAAAGGATTAAAGTATATAAAGAACCTGGAATAGGTCCTGACACATACTAGGGTCCAAACTCCTGGAAGCCAGAATTACCATTCAAGGTTTGATTGAGGAGGGATCCAGAGGACATGGGGGAGCCCATAGCTTCCCAGTGGCTGTTTTCTTCAAGAGATGGTATCTCTAGCAACAAGGTAAACTTCTAGTGACATTTGTATTTTGTTTTGTTTTGTTTTTTTTTTCAAGATGAAATTCTGCTAATAGTGATAATTTTACCTTTAAAATTTAGTGACCATCCCAATATTTTTGTGTAATCACCACCTATATTTTCTTTCTAATCTTTTATTGACTACAAAAGAAAACCATGAATCATTAATAAAACTCTCCCCACCATCCTTTCAGCCCTTGTGACCACCACATCCCTTTCCATCTGTGAGTTTACTAATTAACTGCTGATACTTCACATGAATGGAATTGTACCATATATGTTTTTCTCTTTCTGGTTTTGTTTACTTAGTTTAATATTTTTGAGATTGATCAATGTTGTAGGATGTATCAGCATTACTTGGTTTTTACGGTACACATAAAAACAAATTCTCAAGAAATAAAAAATTCTCAAGAAAGATAATGCAGGAAGAAATAAAACAAGCCAAGAATAAGGGTCTGAGATACAAAATAAGTGGAAATTGAAGAAATTAATGAGCATGCATTGAAGATAATGATGAGGGGATAGGGAGAAAGAACACACAAGCTTCTCACTAGCCATAGAGATTATCTTGTTCAGAAAAAAGATGTTGATGCCTTATTATTATTATTATTATTATTATTATTATTATTATTGTTATTATCTGTACAGGAAAATTAATCTGGAGAGGGTTGAACACTCAAGTGCATCACCAGCCTTTTTTTCCTTTTGTTTTTGCCTTGGGACAGGGTCTCGCCAAGGTACCCAGAGTGGCCTCAGACCTGAAAGCTGCTACCTCACCTACTGAGTGGCTTGGCCTACAGCTGTCCTCCACATACCTGCTTGTGACTGTGGAGCAATTACAGCACAGCTACTTAAAAAAGGAACAATGTATCTCAAGTGGAACTTCATTAGAGAATTTTTAAGAAATAAAATGCAGGACAAAGAAAGTATACATATTATAAAAGTCTGAGATACAGAATAACAAGAAACTGTAAAAATCCATGGGTATAAATCAAGACTGTCATGCAGATATAGGATAGAATTATACACAAGGCCTTAGTAGTGATATAGATTACTTTTACTGATATAAAATTGAATATATTATATTGATTGTTTCTCATTCAGAAGGATAATACTATAAAGTATAGAAAATTGTCTTAATGAGAGGGGCAAAGTTGTCTTAGGGTTAGGGTTAGGGTTTTGTCAGAAGCTCATTTTGTTTCTCCATTTAAACTGCAAAACTTTTATTATTTGAGTGTCTGCACTGATCAGCACCAAAGGACAGATTGTGCCATAGCCATTGCCCACAGCATGTGGATGCACACTAGGATGAGGTCATTTCTCCGTGTCATAGTTATGAACAATGACATGATTGAGTCTGCACAGCACAGGAAGGCAAAGCAGCTGATGAGCAGAAGAATTTTGTGAGTGGACCATTGTTCTAGGAGGTTCTTGGGGAAAACTTGGAGTTACAAAGAAGAATGGATCATTGTTTTATTATGTTTGTGTGTGTGTATGTGTGTGTGTTTTCTTACATATACTTAGGGTGATGATGTCCATCTCACTTCATCATATTTTCTACCCATGTGCCCACTCCCTTCTCCTCCCAACCCTTTGCCCTATCTAAAGCTTATCTAATCCTACCATGCTCCCCCACCATCCCCATTATGAATCAGCATCCTTATATAAGACATTCAGCATTTTTTTGGGGGGGATTGGCTAACTTCACTTATCATCATATTATCCAACTCCATCCATTTACTTGAAAATGCTATGAGTTTATTCTCTTTCAATGCTTAATAATATTCCATTGTGTATATATACCACCTTTTCTTTATGCATTCATCTACTGAAGGACATCTGAATTAGTTACACAGTTTAGCTTTTATGAATTGTGCTGCTATAAACATTGATGTGGCTGTGTCCCTGTAGATGCTGTTTTTAATTCCTTTGGGTATACACCAAAGAGTGGGATAGCTGGGTCAGATAAAGTTTCCATTCCCAGTTTTCCAAGGTATCTCCATACTGCTTTCTAGATTGGCTGCACCAATTTTCAGTCCCACCAGCAATGTATAAGTTTGCCTTTTCCCCCACATCCTCATCAACACTTATTGTTGTTTGTCTTTATAATAGCTGCCATTCTGACTGGAGTGAAATGAAATCTTAGAGTAGTGTAAGAAATAATAATAATAATAATAATAATAACGATAATAAAGGGTGACACAGAGACAATGAGTAAAGGCAGGAAAGTGGCAGATTGACTGAGAGGCCAGATGCTAAGCTTTATTTATATCAACAGGTTACATTAGGTCATTAGTACCTTAACTACATTATTGTTTAGGATATCAATAAGGTTGCTTATTTTACAGCTACATTTCACAGTTATATTATGCAATGTTAGGTTTATACAGTTCTCAAGAAATTTCATTGTCTGAAGTTACTGTTAGGCAGGCAGATCCAAGAGCTCCAGGGCTTGGTGAGACATTGTAATTACCAAACAAGCAAGTTCCTTTTTTCCAGAAGTTATGTGCCTAAGATCAAGGTCAAAACCCTCTTAAAGAACACTGCTACAGCAGCCAGGCATCCTGTGTCTTTTACATGGAAGTTCCCCAGCAGCCAGACATTCTGTACCTTTGGCACAGAAACTTCCTAGCCAGCAATGCCACAATCACAAAATTCATCAGAAAACACATTTTAAATATAAGGCTAGGCAAGTTAGAGATCCAGCAGAAGTTAAATGGTACGTAAAATTGGTATAACCATTTTTTTAAAATGAACACAATCCCTTTATTTTTATTTATTTATTTTTATGTGGTGCTGAGGATAGAATGCATTTAACAAAATTTCTCAGTTTACTTCCTTCTTAAAGTCTTTCTTTTAATTTACCCACATTAGAGTTCAGTCTTTGTAAAAAGAATTCATGGTTTTGAACAATAGCAGGCATCCATTTTATGCGTTCAGTACAGAAAAGTCTCTTCACCTTAAAAGTGACCTTGGTATTGTTTGGTTTGCTGTTGTTGTTTCTGTTTTTTTTTTTGTTGTTGTTATTGTTGTTCATTTGTTTATGAGACCATCTTGTTGTGATGCCCACCCTGGTCTCACACTTGTGGGCTTATTGTCCTGTCTCAGCTTCCTGAGCAGTTGGGACAAGAGGCACAGTGTGCCAGGCCACATCCACTTGTTACCCAAGGGCTGCTCTTTTGTCTAATCCTGAAAACCAGTCCTCTGAGGTCTGGTCTCTATTGTCTCCTCAGGAATGGGATTTAAATGGAATGAAAAAAGTATCCTTTGCATCCTGATTTCTTTTATTTAGTAAAATGCATTTAAGTTTCATTTCCATTGTTGAGCTAATGAAAAGGCTACTATTTTTGTTTAATGGAAATTTTATAAAAGTATATTTTCTTCTCTATAAATTTGCAAAACAATGTGTGTATTCTTTCCAGTGTACAGTGATAGTGAAGGAAGCTGCTGTCCACACTTGCATATGTACAAGTTGTCCACCTCATGCTTTGCCTCTTTGTCAATGAGGCTTCTTTTAAAATAGACAGGTTTTCTTTTCCTCTTTTTTTTTTCATCCTCCGCAACCTGTCAGGGGGAAACAAGATCATCTTTATCTATCCTAGACCAGACACCTTTGAGCACATACCCACCACAGCAACCAAGGAATTAGACTTCAGGGATGGCACCAAAAGACCTAAGGAACTGCTGTCTCCCAAATTAACAAGTGAATTAAATTCCTATAGAGGGACTTCTTGACATGCAGCCTTTGAAAGGCTTTTTAAAAAACCTTGCCCTGCTGGGCACAGTGGCTCATGCCTGTAATCCCCTTGTCTCAGGAGGCTGAGGCAGGAGGATCAAGAGTTCGAAGTCAGCCTCAGCCAAAGTGAGGCCCTAAGCAACTCAGTGAGACCCTGTCTCTAAATAAAATATAAAACAAGGCTAGGGATGGGGATCAGTGGTCAAGGGCCCCTGAGTCCAGTTCCTAATACCCCCCAAAACAAAACAACAACAACAAAAACAAACTCTGTTCCCTGTGATGAGCAGAATCACATCCTCTGGGACTGGAGCCCCCTGTGCTTCTTCATTGATAGCAAAGCAATAATGTACTTGCTTTTCCTTTTTCTCAAAACCACGTCATGCTTGTTCAATTGGCATGAGGGACAAAGTGCAGCCTTCAGTAACATACACCATTTCTGTGGGCATCAGTTTACAAATAATGTGGGTAGAATTTGGAAGTGTGATTCATGGATCATATGGCAACTTTATTATGGGAAAAGAAAACCACAGCACTCCTGCCCAGAGACTGTGTGTGGCATCCTAGCAACAATAAAGTGTTCTTACTCTGGTATCCCACCAAGCAGTATTTGTTACTATTGTTTTGTGTGAGTGTGTGCCATTCTGAGTGCTTATTGGGATCTTGTAGTTTTATTTTATTTTCCAGAGACATGTGTTGTTGAGCATCTTTTCAGACACCTTCCTGCTGTCTCTAGAGCTTATTTTGTGAAGGGTCTTTTCATGTTTCATTTCTTCTTCTCCATTTGTCATTTTCTGCAACTCCTGTGGCACAGGAGACCATCATTTTAATTTGTTGGATGTGTTTGTTAACTAAGGCATTAGTTATTGTGCATTTTGAATATTTTATTATTTAGGAGATATACATGTGCAGCATTTTCACAAGTTACCTGAACCAGTCCTCAATTTTCAGTTGCTTCTTAGGTCATAATTTTAAAGCCAAAATTACCAGATAGGAATAATGACAATATGAGACGGTAAAATATAACACTGCAACATTTCCTACAGTTCATCTTTTGAAATATTCAGAGGCATAAAATACATCTATTTAGAAAAACAATTCTGATTTTTTTCCTTTTTTCTGATTAAAACAATATTTCAAATCCATAATTTCCATGACACGTTATCAAGGCCAGTAATTTTCCCTGTGTTTCTCTACAATTTGTATTTGACATTTTGACTTCATGTAAAACATGTTACTCAGAAAATAAAGAAACTGTTGCCACCTAAGGCAGCATACCCTTGAAAGACTGCAGAACACAGAGTGCTGCTTAACTGAATTCATAACAAGAGCTCCTCTTCCTCTATCTTTGGATAAATTTCAAGGTGGTGCATACCTGTAATCCCAGCTACGTGGGAGGTTGAGGCAAGAGAACTACAATTTTGAGGCCAGTCTAGTTTTGCAAGGTACTAAGCAACTTGTTTCAAAATAAAAAAAATAAAAATGCCTGGGGATGTGGCTCAGTGGTTAATCACTGCTGGGTTCAATCCTTGGCCAAAACAAATAAAAAATGAAAAAAGATTTGTGGGCTGTTGTTATGGCTCAGTGGTAGAGCATTTGCCTAGCACATGTGAGGCACTGAGTTTGATCCTCAGCACTACATAAAAGTAAATAAATGAAATAAAGAAAATGTCTCCATATACAACTAAAAATATTAAGAAAGATAAAGTTTTGGATCTGATTCACTAAAATGCCATAAAGGTGTTAGAATATTCTAAAAATTATATTTTGGCATCTTTAGAATCACAGCACGTAAAATTCTTTTTATTTTAGAGATTTTTTTTCACAGTAGTTTGTAAGGTTACTGGAAACCTCATTTTAAAAACATATTTTTACATATGTATTTTTATGGAGTACAATATGGTAAGTCAGTATATGTATATAAATTGTAGTAATCAGATCATAGTAATAAGGATTTTAGTCTTTTCAGCTGATAATGGTTTTTAATATTGGGAATTTCATTTTAAAACACAATTTAGGTTGTTTTAAATAATAGTTCCGCTCCTGGGTCAGAGAAGTACCAGAAGTGATTCCTCCATTCTGTTTTTGGTGTCCCTCACTGAACTCATTCCATGTGTCTTTTGCCTGCTCTTCCCATTCCATGTTGACCACCATTCCATTCTGTTCTACTAGATTTGCTTACTGTTTTCTTCAAAAGAGTGGGAACATGTGCTGCTTGTCCTTCAGAACTAGGCACGTTTCTCTTAACATAAAGAAAGTCAAGGGCCATTTTTTGTTATGGTAAGATGCAAGAAATTTACCACTTTATCCTTTTTTTTTATTCCAACAGCTTTGTTTTATTTGTTTGTTTTGCATTTACATGACAGTTGGTAGTATTTTGACATATTATACATACCTGGGTTGCAACCTAAAACAATTTTGATCCCATTCTCTGGTTGAATATTTTGATCCTTTCTAAGAGTGCAGATCAGATTTATTCCCTCAAGAATTTATTTATTTTTGTTTCCAGCTGAATAATATTCCATGGTATGCCAAGGACATGTTTTGCTTTTACATTCATATGCTTTTGGGCATTGAGGCATTTCTGATGTGGGCTACCATTAATAATGCTACTTTGAGCACTAGTGTACATACAGTAACTTGAGTCCTTACATTCAGTTCTTTCTAAAAGATCAATAAGAGGAGAATTGATGAATCAGGGGTAATTTGTGACAATAAATATATCAATATTTATTGGGAAGAATACAGCTCACTTAAGCACTTATTAAAACCTGCTGTATACACTCAATGTGTTTTCAATGACTCACCCAGGCCATGAAGGTCCCACTTCATAACAATCACTTGCTGACACCAAGCAGATATGTTGGGCCCTTGTGTTAACTCAAAAAGTAAAGAATTGACATTTCTATAAATTTGTTATTCACTTGTTTTAAAGTAACAGATTTAACAAACATGCACATCTCCATATTAACTTCCTCCAGAGGGCGTATATTGTAGGCTATAATTTACTGTTCATAAGCCAGTTTATTGGCATATTAGGAAAACTTATCTATCATCACTAGTTAAGTATGCGCTATCTTCACCCACAAAGATTTCAAAAAGTTAATGATTTGTTTTTCAGTGCAGATCAGCAGCATAGGACTGGTTGTGGCATAGCCATTGGCCACCATCATATGGATATAATAATAAACTGGGTCATTGTTCCCCGTAGTTCTTGAGGAGGAGAAGATGCTGTCCAAACAGTACATGAACACAAATAAACTCATGAGCAGAAGGATGGTCCAGGTGGCCCTCTGCACGGGGGATGCCTTTGGAGAAGGCCTGGTGTTGTGAAGGTGCTGGATATGCCTCCTATGCCTGCACAGGAGGGCCACCATGTACCCACTTGAGAGGGCCATTAACCCTATGAGAAAGACATCCCGGAATACACCTAATACAGAAAATAAATGCCTGAAGAAGTAACTCATTTGAACAATTTTGCAGGGTTCAGTAATAAACACAATGACATTTGAGGTCACATTGGGAATGGCATTAGAGGACAAGGAGAAGTGAGCACTGAAGGACATGTAGAAGGCCCACAGGAAAACAAGGACACACAGGGTCTGCTGTGGGGATTTATGTTTGAACTTGGCCAAGCAGGAGCTTCTGGGGCTGAGGGTGATGGCCTGGAGGACACTCAGCAGGCAGGTGGCACAAATGGAGAAGCCCCTCAGAAACCTGTGCACATAAATGACCGATTTACACTTGATGTCATCCCAAAAATCCTGAGAAAGAGCAACATCTGTAGCTATGTACCCCAAAATTGTCATCATCCCTATGTGGACTAGGGCCAAGAGACCAATGATCAGGTCAGTGGGCTTGAGCCTGTGCTGGAGGAGGAATGTGAAGATGTGGAAGAGAAGGAGGATGGAGTTGGCTGAGATCCCAAGGCCAACTTCGGAGAAAAATGCATTTCTTATGCCAATATAATCATAGAGTTTGTTGGTGATTTTCATCTTTTGAGCAATGAATCACATAGTATATATCTTAGGAGAAAATGAAGAAAAGACTTTATTTTGAATAGTATAACACCCATTAATCTCAGCCTCTCCTGTTACCATCAGGACATGTGTGGATTCACCCCAACACAGTCTTTTCTCACTTCAGCATTCAAGTCTCTCTGACACTCTCCGGGTGCCATTTTCCTGTTATTACCAAATCATGTCTGGATTGTGTAATGATTTGGGGGCTGTCATCTTTCCTGTGCATTCAGAATTATAATGTGCTACTGAAAATAGTTCTAGTTTATAATATCATCTTGAAGTTTTTGGCATAGTGCCTTAATTGGTTTCTATCTTCTCATTTCAGCCTCAAGTACATATTGAAAATTGTACAATTATCGATGCATTTAAATGGAAGGCTTGCATAATAATAGAGAATTCCAACTCTCTCAAGAAATGAATCTTGATGGAGTAGTTGTATACCTGGTTATATTATTGGAGTTTTATCTTTAGTCTGGTTTATTACCAGACCTAATATCTTTAATACATTAACCAAGCCAACATTAAAAACTACACTCTGTAAGACATGTCGTTTGAATATGCATTTAATATCTACCATTTATTTCAAGTGTGATCTTGAGCAGTCTCTGATGCTTAATTCTTATCATCTCACCAATAAATATGGGCAGGCATATTACCTGAACTCAAGAGCTATTGTGTGTGCAAGAGGGTGAAGTACCAAATGTGGATGTGTTTTTAACATATAATTACATTAAGAAATATTGACCATTATTTTTAATTATGTGATTCCTCACAGATGACTGGAAGGACATTTCAGTTTTTTAATAATAACTACCTCTGTTGCTGCCTCAAAAGAGTTCCATAATTTTGGAACATTTTCTCACTATCTGTAGAAAATTCTTTGGTGATATTTTAAGACAGTTTTTGAATCACCAGTGTACCTATATGTCTTATGTACATATTATTATTATCCCCAGAATAATTGTCCTAAGTGTTCCATGTCCAGTTATCAATTATTATTAGAAATATATTCTATTTTTTTTCTACTCAGTCATCTGGAATTAGGGTGGTAATTAAAGTCACACTGAAAGTGATTCTGAGTCATTCCATTGTAAAGTTTTCATTAAAGTACAAGAAGTTGAACTTAGTCTGAAAGAAGGACCTTTAAAAGAGTCCCATTTGTCATCTCCTAGAATTAAGAAATTTCAGTTCAGAGTCCCAGCATAAACTTGAGACAGAAAATTTGATGTTGATCTACCAATGGAATATTTCCTATACAAGGCATGTTTGTGTTTTATTTCAAGTGTCTGAAATTGTAGGTATATATTTCAAATCATTTCCAGTCATATTTTAAAAAGTAAATGTCATTAGAAAATTATGCATGTGAGGCTAAATCATTTCATGACTCTTTAGAACATGTTAATGTATAAGTCAGTATATGAAACATGGGTGCAGTGGGGCTGGACTCTAAATCCAGGGGCTTGAGAGGCTGAGAAAGGAAACTTTTAAGTTCAAAGCCAGCCTAAGCAGTGGTGAGGTGCTAAGCAACTCAGTAAGACCCTATCTCTAAATAAAATATAAAATATGGCTGGAGATGTTGCTTAGCGATTAAATTCACCTGAGTTCAATTCCCAGTACTAAGAAAAGAAAAATACTAACAAACAACAAAAGGTAAACATTCATGAACATAGGATGCCATGTATAAATCCAAGGTTATGTACATAATTGGTTAAAACTGGCATGCTCTTTTTTGTTTTAATTTTTAATTGGAATATACCCTTTGTACTTGTATATGGGGCCCAGTATTACAATTCTACATACGTATTTAGTGCTTTGGGATCAAAAGTGTGCCAATTTCTATCTTCCCCAAAGTTCTCATTTTTATGTTGGAAGCTTGAAAACACTTCTCTGGATACTTTAAGTTTTATAACTAACTATTATAAGCACTGTAATCACCCTATTGTGCTACAAGTCCTGGGCCACTTTTCTCTCTTAACTCTTTTTGGCACTCCTCAACCACCATGTATCTCATTTTCTAATCATATATCTCAAAAGCTTTTGTCTTCACAGCTTCTGTGTGATCAACCTTTTCAGATTCAATGCATGAGTTTCAGCATGCAATATTCCTGGAAAATGAAAACTCTCTACTACCACTAATAAAGGACAATATTTTCCCCAAGTAATGACCAGGTAAAGTGACAAAATTTTCTGCATTCACTCATTCAGTGTTTTGGGGTTGTTCTCAAAAGTCCAGAAGAAAGATTAGAATATAGAAATAAAATGTCCATATGTTTCCAAGCTTTTCTGAATTACATTTGATCATCAGTCCTACATTGTTTTATTTTGTGACATCAATGGATATACAAATGGCATATGCTCATTCTTATAAATTGATTTCATATAAGTCAAATATTTATGGGTATTTTTATGGTATAAGTTTAAATATATTTACATTAGCATGTGATAAATAACTTTTAAAATGTTTTAGGCCAGGGAGAGTAGTCTGAGACAGGAGATTTCTAAGTTAAAATCCAGCCACAGTAGCTTAGCAAGGCCTTAAGCAACTAAGTGAGACCCTGCCTCAAGATAAAAAAAAAATGATTGGGGTTGTGGCTCAGTGTTTAACATTAATGTGAGTTCAATTACTGGTGCAGAAAAAAATAAAATTGCCCTCTTTCGACAACAATAAAAGAGTGTATTATGAAACAAAACAAAAAAAATTGCATTAAGTGACATACAGAATCTGCTTTAAAATTATTTAAACATTTGAACCTTGTAAAAAACAAGCATGAAAACACTCATTGAATGAAATGTTTTAATCACCTGTGTCTCAAGGCCATTGGGTGACTTTAAGTTCAGTGTTACTGAGAAATCTGCAGTCCTCCAAACAGAAATAATGAAAAGCAGGAGTGTATAGTGCCATGAGTTTGCAATCATACTAAAAAATGCATGGATTTTTTTGTTCATTGCCTTAAAGCAAGTGGAAACTTGTTTTCTGAAAGTGAATTTCTGCATTAGTAACAGGAAAGATTAGACCCTTTCCTGATGTCTGCATGAAATCAAGGGACACAATTTGCTGTAATCCTAAGCACAATTATTCTCTCTCCATGTAGTTCCCAGAGAAACCCCAGAAAAATGCTTTTCTAGTCATCCTGCTGTCTCCAGTTTTGAACCACAATCATATCAGCAAATGCTACACATCAAGTAAATATGATTAAAATTATGTAAGTATATCACAGTGGTATTGTAAAGAATGTTCTATAGTATTGTCCACGCTGATGAACCATTGTTGTGGGAAAGCATCCTGGGGAATTAGAACCATTCAAAAAGGGGAGCTAAGGAAAATCCTGTGGCACCAACCTTCCCTTCTATGGTCCATCTCAATCACACCTGGCACAGCACACCTTAGGTGATCAGGGGACAGAATACAAGCTTTTTGCCATCATCGGGGTGATTGGAGAACCCCTCATCAATAAGGGTCTTAGGGTTGATGCTGCCAATTTGGTATCTTGATGCCCTCTTGTATCAGCACTAATATTGTACTTTATGCATTTGAGAAATCAAGCTGCCCCCAGACTTGACATTCTCTGGGGAAGGATGTATAAATCACAGTGACTATAACTTGAATTTCTGAAATAGATCACCCTTGATGAATCCACATCTGGTAAGAGGAAGGAAAATCTAAGTAAGTAGATGAGTAGAACACATTACACATTTTTAAAAAAGAAATGTCTACAAATTACAGAACTTTCATTTGTTAGTGCTCATAGTAAAGACTTGTGGACCCTCATGGTGAAGACTCCCTTTAACATCTAGATCATGGAAGCAGTCCTGTTAGACAATGTGCAGTCAACAATACCACGGTGGCTCATGATACATACATCATCATGCATGTTCCCTCAAACTAGTGAGAACTGCTCAGGCGGTGGATATGAGCTAGAGGTCCGGACAGAAGTGAGAGAATTACAGGAGGAGAATACCCCTCTGCAAAACTCATTGCAAGTGTGCCTTCTTAGGACGTTCAAATTCCAGGGTGAAGGATTGAAGGGAGCACACATCTGTTCTCTCCTCTGCAGTGTGAGCATCATCCTGCCTCTCTCTCAGGGATGAGATGACAGAGAAATCCTTTTACTTACTCACCACTAAATATTGCATGAATTTTCATGATCACACAGCTCCACTTCATTGTTGCAATCTTCCCCATCCTCCCTTCTATTCATTAATGTAAAAATGGAAAAAAGGGATGAAGCAGATGAGATTAGTCCTGCTTCAAGCAATTGGGTTTGTAGCTGAGGTCAATGTAGGCAGCACTTTCTACCTGTTGCACTTCTTGTGCTGGAAATCTATGAAGAGCACATGGAGAGATGACTGGCACCTCAGGGAGGGCAAAACCATTGCCCAGCAGATGTTAGTCCTGTGAGCACATCTGCTGTGAAATACAGAGACTCTAGCAATATGATGAGCAAAACCCTGCACAAGGTTTTGGCAAATAAATGGCAGCTCTTTGTGAGAAATAGAGACGAGAATTATCAGTTGACTTGTGAATTGTCAGAGTTGTAAAGGACAGCCTGGGATTCACAATTAGAGCTATGGGGTTTATATTCCTCCATTTTAACTTTCACCTGAGAAAAGCCACTAGAAGTGAAAGTGTTCTTTTAAACTAAAGAAACAATAATCCCCAGAGATGCTTCTTCACAGACCCCAAGCTGTCTGTCACTACTAGAAAACCCAAGCTGTCCTGCAGAAGAGTCCTTCTCCCTGACTGATGTAGTGATGGAAGGTTCAAGTCCTACTTTCCTGCACTACAGCTTTGGCTTTCCTGTCTGATTTTACCCTTTGAGTTTTAGTAACAAGAAAATGATATAGGTTGACATTTAGCTAGTCATGCTACAGATATGAAAAAGTGAGTTTTGGAAAAAAATCTAAAATGTAGGTACTGATATCATGGTAGGGTGGGATTTGACTGACCTAAATGTTCCTCTAAACAAAATTAGATTCAAATGTTTCCAATCTAACAGAAATTGCAAAGGGTATTCTTCTTTAGTGACCAAATCATAAAGGACTCATGAACACAATTATACTTTCTCCAAACTATTCTGAATTATATTCCTGGATGTTTTGGAGCCAGTAATGGGAAACGACCAGCATGTTAATTTGATTTTTTAAAATATTTAATGTATATTCAAAACTTATCATCATTGTCCTTTCCTAACTGATAGAGTAGAGCATAGGGGAATTTTTAATTTGTGAAATTAAATTGAATGCAAAGACATACTGAAAAAGTTTAAGTAGATATTTAATACTAGTGTGAGTTTTCCTTCTACGAAATGAGGTTTTGAACATAGTACCTCATTTCCTTCTGAAGATTTTAAAAATTAAAATGATTCAAACTTTGAAAGTCACTTGCTGATGCTCTATTTGTTTATGCACATGACAGAAGCAAAGGTATAGATAATTAAATGTCCAATTAAAACTTATGGCTTTCCTGATAATATATAAAGACTCTAGAATAGATAAGTTGTCACTAGATATCACTAAATTACAAAAATAAATGGAAAAATTAAAATTAATTATTATTCTCTATGAGAAATTGAGTAACTTTAGGAGTATCTAAATTGAAGAAGCAAACATTCTTAGAAGAGATTACCCTCACTGCACCATGAGGACACAGTCCTCTGGGCTCAGTAGGGCTGTTGAGCTGATGTCTCCTGCAGCTACCAGACACTTCACTAAAAGGCTCAGATTCCTTCCTTCCACAGCTTTTCTAGGGCCACCCAAACACTAATTCTGCATCTGAGGACACAGAGGCACTTACCCAGATGGCTGAGGCTGGGAAGGACTCAGAGCAGTTGAGAAGCGCCGAAAGAGATGTGAGGTTTTAGGAAAGGATGTCTTTAAGTCCTGTCTCTTCAGGGATGTAATTTTAATGTCTGCAAAGGTGACAAGATCCCACTGGAGAACACAGAACTGTGGCCTCCCCAGTGGAACATGTCCCCTGTCTCATAGTTTTACTTTCTTCTCTGGTGGATAACAACAGTCCTGGGAGAGCTGGGCCCCAAACTTTTCTCTAAGTTCCCTGGACACTTCAGGAGAGAGATCTTGATTGGGTTCATGTCCCCATCATATTGACAAGCCCAGTTACACTCATTCTGATCCTGAGGTCAAATGAGTTCAAACCATTCCACAATTGACCATGCTTCTCTTTTCGGCTGATGGATTCCTGGCACCCATCATGGTTTCCCAGTGGCTCTGACGATCCTCGCCCTACCATGTGTGATGGGCTCTTTCCCCCTTGTTTGTTCCCACATAGAGCACCCTGTTTCTTGGTACTGCTGGTTATGTGTGCCTTCATTTTATGTTAGGCACAGGGTCTCTGTTCTAATGCTTAAGTCCTTGTTCCAGCAGTCTGTCATGATATATTTTTTTCATCACAGGTTTTAGTAATTTGAGTTTTTTCTCTCTTTGTTAGCTTGGCTAAGGGTTTCTCAATTTGGTTAATTTTTTCACAAACATTTTGTTTTTCAATTTGTTGAATTTTTCTTTTGTTTCAATTTTATTGGTTTCAACTATGATTTTAATTATTTTGCCTCCTACTGCTGTTGGTGTCTATTTGTTCTTTTTTTTCTTGGACTTTGAGATACGATCTTATTTTTTTTTTAATTTGGCTATTTTCTATTCTTTTAATGAATGAGCTCAATGCAATAAACTTTTCTCTTAGAACTGCCTTCATAGTGTCCCAGAAATTTTTATATGTTGTATCACTATTCTCATTTCTAAGTATTTTTAAGAATTTTGTCTCTGATTTCTTTTGTCATCCATTGGTCATTCAATAGTGAATTATTTAGTCTCCAGGCGTTAGAGTATGTACTATTTTTATTTTACACTTGATTTCTAATTTTGTTCCATTATGATCTGATAAAATGCAGGGTAGTATCTCTGGTTTTTTTTGTTTTTATTTTTTTTTTTGTATTTGCTACTATTTGCTTTGTGGCATAACATATGGTCTATTTGGGGGAAGGATCCATGTGCTGCTGAGAAGAAATGTTGTTTGCTTGTTGATGGAGGGAATATTCTATATATGTCTGTTAAGTCAACATATTGATTGAATTATTGACTTCTACAGTTTCTTTGTATAGTTTTTGTTGGGAAGATCTATCCAGTGGCGAGAGAGATGTATAAAAGTCACCCAGTGTTATTGTGTTGTGGTCTTTTTTGTTCTTGTATTTGAGAAGGGTTTGTTTGACATAGATGCCCCATTTTTTGAAGCATAGTTATTTTATGATTGTTATGTCTTGTTGAAGTATGAATCCTTAAGCAGTATGAAATCTCCTTCTTTATCTCTTTTCACTATCTTTGGTTTGAAGTCTACTTTATCTGATATGAGGATGGAAAAACCCTGCTTATTTACATGGTGCATGTGAGTGTTGTACTTTTATCAACCCTTTCAGCTTAAATCTGTGGATGTCTTTTCCTGTGTGATGAATATCTTGAAGGCAACATATTGTTGGGTTTTTTAAATCCAATCTGTCAGTCTATGTTTTTTTAATGTTGTTTTTTTTTTTAGTTGTCAATAGACCTTTATTTTATTTATTTCTATGTGGTGCTGAGAATCCAAACCAGAGCTTCACATATGCTAGGCACTGAGCCAGAACCCCAGACGCAGTCTATGTATTTTAATTGATGAGTTTAGACCATTTACATTTAGGGTTATTATTATTATATGATTTGCATTCCTGGACATTTTGGTTTATTTTTGTTTTTTAACTTGACTTGGTTTCTCTTTGACTTACCTTTCCTTTAATGTGATTCTGCCTTTGCTAATTTTCATTGTTGTTTTTCATTTCCTCCACCTGGAATATTTTACTGAGCATGCTCTTTAGTGTGGGCTTTCTCACTGTGAATTCTTTTAACTTTTGTTCATCATGAAAGGTGTTTTTAATTTCATCATCAAATCTGAAGCTTAACTTTGCTGAATATAAGAGTCTTGGTTGGCATCCTTTTCTTTTTTTTCCCAGAGCTTTGTATATGTTGCTCCACAATCTCCTGGCTTTGAGGGTCTGGGTTGAAAAACCTGTTGAGATCCATATTGGTATCCCCCTATATGTGATCTGATTCCTCTCTCATGGCCTTTAAGAGTTTATTCTTATTCTGTATGCTAGGCATTTTCATTACAATGTACCTTGGTATAGATCTGTTTCAATGTTTTACATTTGGTATCCTGTAAGCCTCTTGTATTTGGTTTTCCATTCATGTTTTAGAAATTTTCTGATATTATCTCATTGAAGAGATTGTGCATTCCTCTGGTTTGAAATTCTGTTCCTTCCTCTATCCCAATAACTCTTAGTTTTGGTCTTTTGATGCTATCCCATAATTCTTGGATGTTCTGTTCATGATTTATTAAGATCTTCACTGTGTGGTGAAGTATATAATTTTCCAGATTATATACTTTGTCTTTATTATCTGATGTTCTGTCTTCCAAATGATCTAGTATGTTGGTGATGCTTTCTATGGAGTTTTTTATTTGGTTTACTGTTTCCTTCATTTCGAGGATTTCTGAGTTTCTTTTTTCTTTTCAGAATCTCTATCTCTTTCTTGAAATAACCTTTTGCTACCTGTATTTGCTTCCTTATCTCTTTGTTGGAGTGATCAATTTTTTCCTGTATTTGCTCTAAAAAAATTAGGTCATTCTGAAATTCACCCATCACTTTAATTATGTATATTAGGAACTCCTTCTCTGACATTTCATTGACTCTGCTGTCCTTCGATTTTGTTATCATAGTATCCTGGTTTGTTTGGTGCACTTTGTTTTCTTGTTTTTTCATATTGTCTATGCGTCTTCCTTTCCTGCAGTGAGGATCCTTGCAGATTATTTGTACCTCACCTTGGTTTTGGGCTTCCAGACCTGGTGGTGTCTCATGATGGATGCTACTGCAACTTAAGTTGGTGGTGGCAACAGTGGAGGTAACTCAAGAGAGCAATGGGGTGACCCAAGATGAATTCAAACTCTTACAGAGATGGGGCTGAAAGGGGCGGGGGTTTACACTGGCTTTGGATGCCTGTTCTTAGGCCCTGTTTTTCGTCACAAGGTGGTGGCTACTGTGTGTTGAGGGCCATGTCCCCAGATGGAGGTAGGTTAGGCCTGGGATCCCAGGTGGATCAAGGGGTGGACCTGCACTTAACCTGGTCCTGGATTCCCCCACAGGTTGGAGGAGGTTGTCCTCAGCTTGGACCTGAGCTATGGCGTGTTTCTACCTGTCGGCTGCTGGGTGAATCCAGGCCACCTGGGCCAGGGCTCCCACACAGGTCAGCGAAGGTGGACCAAGAACCAGGTTTTGGCTCCTTGGTTTTCTCCATTAATATTCTGATTTCAATGTTGTTCAATTTTGTTTTAAATTGTATCATTCTTTTTCTGTTGCTTACTTTGGATTTAAATTGCTTTTCATCTTCTGATTTCCTAAAGTAGGGGTTTAGATGATTGAGTTTAGATTTCCTTTTCCAAAATATAGATTGAGTTCCAAAAATTTACTGTTACTGATTTTACTGCATATCACAATTTTGATAGATTACTTTTCCATTTTCTTTCAGTTAACATTCTTTCTTGATTTGTATTGCTTTGTGCCTTATTCAGAAGTATAAACTCCCCAAGTGTTTGGGGGAGTTGCCCATTATCTCTCTGCTTTCTATCTTAAGTAAATTAGGGTCCTAGAGTGAGTATCACATTATGATTTGTTTAAAGTTTTGGGTAAGGCACGTTTCATGACCTCGTCTTTTAGGATGTGTTCTGACTTGCTGGATGTTTCTTGCAAACTTGAATGTGTGTCCTGACCTTGTTGGAAGAAGTAATGTGTAAAGGTCAATTAGATCCAGTTGATTGGTGGCACTGGTGAATTTATCTGTGTCTTTACTTATTTTCTGCCTGCTGAATCTGTTCATTCCCAATGAATGGGTGTTGGAAATCTCCAGTTATGATATACATCATACTGTTTCTCATTACAGTTTTATCCATTTTTCACTCTTGTATATTTATATCTTTTGAGGAATGACCCCTTTGTCATTATGTGATGAGCTCTTGGTCCCTGATAATTCCCTTGCTCAAAAATATGTTTTCTTGAAATTAATATAGGTACTTTCACTCTTTTGATTAATGTGAGCATTTTATGTGTCTATCCACCCCTTTACATTTGATCAAGGTGTTATTATATTTAAAGTAATTTTATCATAAACAACAGATAGTCAGTTTGTTCTCATTTTCAGCACCTATGGAAGCTTCTAAATTTTAATATTTTTAGGGAAACATTGGTCAGGCTGGGAATATAGCTCAGTGTTGGAGAACTTACCTAGCATGCATAAAATCAGGGGTCATCAATCCCCAATACAACACACATACACACACATACACACACACAAAAAAAAACATAAACATATATCTAAAATTCTTATAAACACTTGAATTAATATTTTCTACAGATGCTATTTTGATTTCATTGGTTTGTATTCCATACTTTCCCTGCCTTATGTAATCTAGTTGAGCCATTTACACTATTGCATGTGTCATTTTTTATCAAATATTTTTGGATTATTTTTTGTAGCAGAGATTAAACCCTTGGCCACTTTATCACTATACCACATCTCCAGCCATTTTAAGATTTTTTTTTTTAAATTTTGACACAGGATCTCAACAAGTTACTTAGGCCCTTACTAAGTTCCTGAGGCTGTCCTCCACATTGTGATCCTTTTGCCTCAGCCTCCAGAGTTATTGGGATTACAGGCATGTGCTACTGCACCTGTTGCAAATACAGTTTTTTTCAACTTATTTTACTAGTTGCCAAGGAATTTGAAATATATATTTATAATAAATCCTATCCCACTTCCAGATAACCACCTATTTTACAAGTACTGCCAGTATCTGCAGTGTTGCTAACATTCATCTTACTTACCCAGTTAGCATTGCATCAATCAATGCCATGTGGCTATTTTATTTTTATTCTGGATAAACTGATTCCTTAGTGTTTTCCCCCAATTTCACTGTAATGTACTAAGACATTGTTTTCTTTTTCTAAATAGACTTCTTCAGATTCACATCATCAGGTTTGGTAAATTTGTCCATTGTTTTCTCCTAGTATTCCCTGATTTTGGTTCCTTCCTGTGGTTTTAATGACAGATATTTTAGAATAATTAATAAGCCACTTATGTACATTTCACTTTTAAACATTTTATTATCATTCTCTCTGAGTTTTGTTACCTTTTGACTTGTTTTGAGGTTTCTTGGAGACTTATTCTGCAGTGTTTAGTCTTCCCCCAGGTCCATCATGAATTTTTACATTGCAGAAGTTACATATTTTTGTCATTGTGTTTTCATTAGATTCTGTTGAAAGTTCCATCTCTCTCCAGAAAAAAAAGATAATTTTTACATATTATATCTGTATGAACTTTAATTTTTAAAATTTGTTCTTTTTAGTTATACATGGCAGTAGAGTCCATTTTGATATGTTCATACAAACATGGAGTATATCTTATTCTAATTAGGATCTCACTCTTGTGGCTGTACATGATGTGGAGTTTCACTGGTCATGTATTCATATATGAACAGAGAAAAAATATGTCTTATTCATTCCACTGCCTTCCTATTTCCATTTTATTTTTCCCCCTCCATTCCCCTTTTTCAAACTCACTGAACTTCTATACCCCCCCCCAATTGTGTGTTAGCACCCACATATGGGAGAGAACATTCATTCTTTGGTGTATTGCATGTTGATGCATATTGATAATAGCTGATTTAAAGGATCTTCTTCTAATTCCAGTATCAGGGATATCAGTAATTCTCCTTATAATGATGGTACTTCATTTTGATTAGAGATCAAAGGGTACCTCTTGGTCAAATATCTAATCATTTTTCATATAAATTTTATAAAGTACATTGGAAAGAGAATTTTATATTGGTTTTTTCCAAGGACAGTGCTTGGTCACATATCTAATCATTTTTCATATAAATTTTATAAGGTACATTGAAAACAGAATTTTATATTGGTTTTGCCCAAGGACAGTGCATGCTGCCTCTGATAAACTGATTCCTTAGTGTTTTCCCCCAATTTCACTGAGACATGGTTTTCTTTGTTCTACATAGAATTCTTCAGATTTCCTTCATCAGGTTTGGTAAGTTTGCACAGTTCTCCCCTGAGTACTGTTGTCCAGGAAAGAATGTGCCTTGGCTTACCTCAACCACCATGCACTAGCTCTGCCTCAAATTTTCTATAGTTTGATTCATTTTAGTATGGAGGTTTGATTAACTTTTAAAAATTAGAGCATAATGTCTATACAGATTAGTTGAGTTTATCCCAAGAAACTCATAATGCTGTTTTATTTCTTATTAAATCCTCTTTTCTTTTCTTTCTTTCTTTCTTTCCTTTTGGTTCCAAGGATTGAACCAAGGGACACTTAACCACTGAGCCACATTCCCACCCCATTTTTAGTATTTTTTTTTTGCTTTTGTTTTTGTTTTGAGACAGGATCTCACTGAGTTGTTCATAGACTCCCTAATTTGCTGAGGATGGCTTTGAACTCACAATCTTTCTGCTTCAGCCTTCCAAGCTGCTGGGATTACAGGTGTGCACCACCATGCCCAGCTCATCATTAAATTTGATTGGCATCTTGAAACCTGAAGTTGAGAACTTGGAAACCATGGAATACAGGACCCTGTAGTACTCAGAAACCAGGTACTCTATGTGACAGTTCTTAAAGAAGAAAATGCCTGTCATACATTGCAGGGAGAGGACCCTCAGAGCCACTGGGAGGGCTCAGGTGCCAGGAATCTCACCAGAGTACAGGAATTACAAAGTCTGAAATAAGTTCACACTAATTTAAAGTTGGTACCAAAGTAATAAAATTGCTGTTGACTACATGATCTGACCCTTCAGGTGTTACATGCTTTTGTGTCAGGGTAACTTAGGAGAAGTTTTGAGCACAGCTCTCCCCTGAGTACCATTGTCCAGGAAAGAATAAAGAAACATTAAGTAACATGTAAATGTCCCCACATGGGACACCATGGTTCTCTCCTCCCAGGGAGATCTTATCACACTTATAGAGGCACTAAAATTACCTTCCTGTAGAGAAATAAGCTATGCTGGTTTGTCTGAGGTCATTGCATCCCCTGTAAACCATCTGGTAAGTGCCTCTCTGTTCCAGATGCATATCAGGGGGCAGGCAGGGCCTGAACCAGGGGTCTCCCAGTCAGATTTCAGGTTTGGATCAGCAGCCACCTCCAATCACTATCTGCATCTCAAAGGCTATTTTCATTTCACTCTATGGAAGAATTTCTTGCTAGCATTCTTATTGTTTTAATTTAGTGACTCATAAAATTAGTAGTTTTTAATATAAAATGCTATTAATAAATTTAGATATGAAATCCTATAATTGATTTCAATTATACATTCCTTTGTTGAAATATAATGACTTTTGTTCACTTAATATCAGTTCTCAAGGAACATGTTATTCTCCTTTCATTTCACAGACTTTTGCTATGAGTTTTCACTAAATATACTCAATTTTTGTTTTAGCTTCTTTGTAATCTATTAAAGCTTTTAAAAATAAGTGATCTGTAATTTGAGTTTTTAAAAAGAATTTTTAAAATGCATGTGGTGGAGCACATTTAAGGAACTGGGTTTGATTATCAGTACCACATAAAAATAAATAAATAAAATAAAGTTAATTAAAAAAAAATTAGTTTGAAGAGAGATTCTTCATTCAAAGTATCACCTTTGAAAGAATTTGAATATGCTCATTCATACAAGATATGAACCAGCATTTTCTCACAAAAACCTTTTTTTGCACTCCTACTAACTTAACAAACATTACGTTAGTGGAGACACTACTTCACATGAGCGCTCTCCACTGGGCCATGTCTTCTCAGGGGATAATGAAAGTTGGACTGTAATTACATTATAAATAAAAGAACCAACGATGGTAGAAATTTTCTTTGCCTTGGTAGAAAAGGGCTTAGAATGTAATTTATCAGAATTTGGTGAGGATGAAGGCTGTCCATATATTTTTTTGACCATATATTTAAAAATACCTCTTATAATTTCATTAATAGTGGTTATGTCAAACCCATTCATGAGGGTAAAATTTTAAAACAAAATTTGTATTTATTTTATTCATTGATTATTAATGTATTTAATGGAACTGGGTATAGATATAGCACTTGTTGAGCACATTCAAGGCACTGCGTTTGATCCTCAGTACCGCATAAAAATAAATAAAATAAAGATAATTTTATTCACCTGTGCTACATCCTCACACCTTTGTATTTTTTAGGCATGATCTCATTAAATTGCCCAGGCTGGCCTCAACCTTGTGATTACGCTGTTTCAGGCTTCAGAGTTGCTGGAATTACACATGTGCCCAGTTACAACAAAATGTTCTCCTCTTCCCTGAACTCATGTTTTTGTGTTAGATTTTTGTTGCTGCCCACCTCCTGATAAGTACTTATAAGTACTTAAGATAAATGTGAATAAATCTAGTTTTCTTGGTAATAAAACACAAAGGATATGATGTAAAAGGAAGAGGAAAGTCATTTATTGAGAACATGATGATGTCTTTGTTGCGTTATTGGGGTGATCAGAGAGACCTTCTCACAGAGGACACTTAGTATTTCTGAGTGTTGACAGTTCATGTTGTTGAGAAAGCAGCTCTAGGTCTTTTGTGCTTCTTTCCTTTGCGATAGTAATTACCCATTCTTGATAGTTTTCTTAAATTAGGTGTAAAATATTGACACTGTAGGTACCCATGTGTAATCAAGCACTCTAAACTATACTTTTTTTTTTTAATATTTTTTTTTATTGGTTGTTGAAAAACATTATAAAGCTCTTGACATATCATATTTCATAATTAGATTCAAGTTGGTTATGAACTCCCAATTTTACCCCAAATACAGATTGCAGAATCACATCGGTTACACATCCACATTTTTACATAATGCCCTATTAGTAACTGTTGTATTCTGCTACCTTTCCTATCCTCTACCATCCCCCCTCCCTCCCCTCCCATCTTCTCTCTCTACCCCATCCACTGTAATTCATATTTCTCCTTGTTTATTTTCCCATTCCCCTCACAACCTCTTATATGTAATTTTGTATAACAATGAGGGTTAACTATACTTTAAAAATATTTTAATTTACAACACAGAGTATATAATTCTTACTTTTGTGTGTGCGTGTATGGGGAGGGAGTTTTGGGGCAAATGGATGTCATTCTTGCCTTCACGTAGTCCTCAGATTTTCTAGTTCATCCTCCCTGACCTCATGAATTTCACAAATGCTGTGCCCTTGATGTAGAACAGATGAGTCTGGACATCTGAGGAATTTTAGGAAGCAATTTTAGTTAAGCTGCAGTGGTTCAGAGGAGCTAATGCTAAAAATCTCTGGACCCATGATGTGAAAATTCTTTAGAATTTTCTTTAGTCAGTGGGGTGAATACATGACAGTGGGTGGGTACCTAACTGTTACTTTCAAGGGCTGGACTTGTAGCTCAGTGGTAGAGCAGTTGCCTAGCACATGTGAGATACTGGTTTTGATTCTGAGCACCACACAAAAATACATAAGTGAAATAAAGTTAACTTCAATAAAAAAGTAACTCTTTGTCTCATATTTTAGTTCAGACAGATGTTTCACAAGTTTTTTCCAAGAAAAACAAAAATAGTAACCTTTGCACAATAAGAAGCTGGATTACAGACCTACTTATTACAAGGAGAAACCTGCCCTTTACAACCAAGGAATCTTTGACCCACAATAAGCTCTCCACAGAGATCCTGCTGACAGTCTTTGTAAAGCTCTTGTTGACTAGGAGAGAAACTTATAGGTTATAATTATGATGGGGACTTTGGAAACCTCAATTATGGTAAGGAGTTTTTTGGTGGGTACCTTGTGGCTGGGTCATGCTTAGCACCAGCTGTTGAGTTGGTGATGATTTTGCTTTCCCCCAGTTTCATCAGTCTCCCCCAGTTCCCTTTGTTCTTTTCCAGCTCAAATTCTGCCAAAAGTTGGGGTGCGTTGACCAGCGTACCTCCAGATCTAACTCACTCCAGTGTGCATGGTCACTCTCATTTCCTGGAAATTTTCCCCCCATGTTTACCTTTGTTTATAAAAAAGAACAATATTAATGGCAATCATGGTGAAGTCAGCTACTAGGGTGTAGTGATATCAAGCCAAGCTGTGCTCTCTCAGGTACCTAAGTCACCCGGCTAAAGGCCAGTCATAAACCATCATGCCTCACATTCATCTTGAGAAATATGCAGATTATGCTCATGTCATGGACAAAAATACAATTCCTTCCCCCCTTCCTTTCCTTACCCTGTCATCAGCTCACTGACGTAACCATACATACCCACACTCACAGGGGGGTTTGCTGAGGACTTTCTTTCTTCCATTGTACTCCCAATTTCTCCTGAATGTTGGCTCAGGAGCACCAACATGAGCATTTTTCACTTATCTCTGGTCAATTTGATGACAGCATATACCACAGGATTGCCTCTGGTCTTAGTAATTGCAAAATAAAACAATGTCTGAAGTGAATGCTTTAAGGATTCAGGTATTAGTAGGAATGTGAACGGTGTTCTCTCTCCTATGGGTTGGCCAGCTTGCACCATGAATGACAAGGTCCTTCAACCTGAGAATAGACAGCGTATGTGCAGACTTTTCTCTGAATTTTGTTATTCCATTTACATATTGTTTTTTTCACATCACTGCTCATATGGCCTTTCCTTTTTCTTTTCTGTTGTGGGCTTACACTGTGAGCTATTTTAGAGATTTTTCTCCATGTTACTTTCCCTGTGATTTATCTCCTTATTGATCTTCCTCCAGTCTGTCTGAAAGCAACTGGATTTCTCCCATGTGCAAGACAACATTCTTGTACTTGGATCATTAGTTGAGTCAGCTCCATTTTGGAATTGTCATTTGTAAGAGCCTCTATATTATCCTTGTCTGTGTGGAGAGCATCTGTCCTGTCCCCTGACCCCCTGAACTGTGCAGTCTCCCCCAGTGTGAGTGGGATGAGGCATGGATAGGAAAAGACATGGCAGATTTCTTTTAGCTTGTTGTCATAACGTATTGATTTTCTACAGAAAAATGATTGTCTAATACAGTGTTCAGAATATCTATCTACCTATCTTTTAGTAATTACATACACATATAACAATGATACCCAGAGCATGGCTTCACTAATATAGGTGTGGTATATAAATGTGGAGAGAACTGATGCTTGGTGATAGTTTACATAGTCTTTTGGGGGGCTCCATGCTAGCTAACATCAGGGGTGGCTGGTGGATGCACCTGATGGGGTCACTTTCCTGGATTCATGGCATGGTGAAAGGAGATCATCTTTTCTGCCTCAAGGAAGATTTGCTGGTTTCAGGTAGTGACCCCCTTACCTCATGACAGCTTGTGCAGCATCTGCATACATCTGCCTATGCTCATCCATTTATATTTGTAGGACTCCAGTCCCTCAGTAAATCTGAGAATTATGTAGTCCTATCTCCTCAAATTACCGATTTTTCAAACAGGCTACCTCACCTGTTTATAAGATTATGTAGTTTTAAGACTCAATTTTTCAAAATAGTTTTCAAGGGAAGCCTGAATTTCATGGGAATAACTTGAGAATTCAAGTTGACAGCAGGATTTATCTCATATTATTCTTTTAGGATATGATGTGAAAGGTTTTGCTCATTCATTGATCCTACTCCTTTGAAATATTATCTGGATATATTTTGTAACTTAAATGCAATAGATGTGTAGAGAATGGGTGTATATTGTTTACAAATAAATGAAAGGTTAAGAAGACCATTTGGTGCTGTGTGCTTAAAGACAGTCTATGACTTCATGACAGCCTGTGACTTGTAAAACTCAGAATGGGATGATAACATGAGTATTTTTGATGTCTCTACTTGGTATATCTGAGGTATGAAGCTTAATTATCTGAGTGTGTAAATAGATAAATTTACTTGATTAATATGTTAGAAACCAACCTTTTTCTAATTGTTATTATGAAGTATCTATTTTAAAAATCAAAATTTTCAAATTGTTGAGAACTAGTGTCCACCCACTTCTGAAGTTTTACTTGCAGCCACATCTGTGGTACCTGAACAGTGCAGCTTTCCCTCAGTAATTGAAGAACTGCATCTCTGTGTGGCTGTGAAAACAGTGTATATTCCATGTTTAGTTTCAGAAGATAAATCTGTGCTAATACATGACAGGAACCTATTTTCCCGTGTTCTCTCCCTCATCTTATGGATGAATAAAGGTTTCAATTAAAGCAAACAGCTGCATGGTGCAGAACTTATTCAACATGGTAAGCACCCCCAAGTTCTGTAATGTGTGGTTTGGATTTGAGGTGTCCTCCAAAAGCTCATGTGTGATACAAGGCAAGAAGATTTAGAGAAAAAGTAATTGGGTTATGAGAGCCTAAATCCAATCAGTGCATTCACTTTGAATCCCTTTATGGATTAGTTGAGTGTAAACTGAGGGTGGTGAGGTGTGGCTGGAGGAAGTGGGTCATGATTGGGGGTGTATATTTTGTATCTGGCCAATGGAGTCTCTCTTTGCTTCCTGATTATTTTGTGAGCCACTTCTCTCTGCCACACTCTTCCACCATAATCTCCTGCCTCATCTCAGGCTTTGAAGAATGGAGCTGCCCATCTGTGAACTGAGAACTCTACCCCCCCCAAAACCCCATGAACCCCCAAATAATCTTCTTCTCTAAAATTGTTCTTGGCAGGTCTTTTAGTCACAGTAGAACAAAGCTCACTGAATGACTAGTATAACTTTTACACTAGATTTTCATAACTCTGCAGAGATATTATTTCTTGCTTTTGAAAGACTTGAAAGCTTGGACTCCCATGGGAAACCACTAACTAAATTCTTAGAAAAGAATCATCCCAGTCCATTAAAATATGTCTGTGTTTACCACTATGATTGCATATGCCTCTGACCTGCTGAAAAAAAAGCCTACAGTGTGNATGGGGTTCATAACTGCAGACATTTTGGGGTCTCAGGGTTTAAGGGATGACATAATATGTAAGTCAGTTATTTACTTGTACAGGCTGATGAGGGGCCTGTCCTTTTGTACCACCTGTCTGCTGAGTGTCCTCCAGGCTGTCACCCTCAGCCCCAGAAGCTGCTGCTTGACAAAGTTCAAGTGTAACTCCTCACCTCAGAGCCTCTGCTGCTTTTCCTTCTTGTGGGTCTTTAATATGCTCATCGGTGGTCGCTTCTTGATCTCTATTGTTGCCACTCCCAATGTCACCACACACAGTCTCATGTTTGTTACTAAGTCCTGCTCTCTTTTGTCTACAATTTACTTGTTCAGGTATATGTATTTCTCCCTTGTGACCTTCCAGGATGTCTTCCTTATAGGACCCATGGCCCTCTCCAGTGGTTACATGGTGAACATCTTGTGGAGGCATAAGAGGCAGTGCCAGCACCTTCACAATACCAGCCTGTCTCCAAAAGCATCCCCAGAACAGAGGGCCACCAGGACCATCCTGCTGCTCATGGGTCTCTTTGTGGTCATGTACTTTTTGGACTTTGCTGTCTCCTCCTCTTCTGCAATGTTATGGAACAATGATCCAGTCCGTTATTGTGTCCAGATGCTGGTGGGCAACGGCTATGCCACACTGAGCCCTTTGGTGCTAATCAGCACCAAGAAACAAATGATGAAGTTCTTAACATCCCTGTGGGGTAAGGATGTCAGATGCTTAATTATTCAGTAGTGGCTTTTTTGTTTCAATATAAGTAAGTATTTTCACTTTCTGTTAAGTCACTGAAATTTATGATGTTCTCATATGTCTCTTATGCATGTATTTTTATGTAAGTAGCTGACAAGTGGATCAGAGGTTTAAAACACTATCACTCTCTGAAAAAAATGCAATCTTCTAATTCCAATCATACCCATAAGAACTGATGTTCTCACCCAGTATCAGACTGTAAAGAATAAGCACACCTCTGTATTTTCTTGGATGGCCATATTGAAAAAATAGGAAGACATTAAAACACCATGTCCCCAAAAAAGAGACATCCCCAAGTCAAGGGAATGATGAAAATGAACCTGTTGTGAAATATCCAGATCAATATCATCTTGAAAGACACTGGCTGGCTCCCATGCATACTGGAAGGCAGAGAAAACTAGTGTTACCTGCAGAAACCACTTTCTTGTACATATGACCAGAATTACTGGTCCCAGAATTACTGGTCCCAGTGGAACAGGCCAACTGATCCCAGCACAAGTAGCAGATACAAGCTCAATTCTTCTTGAGTGGGTTCTTAATGCTCCTGTTATCATCAGAGGATATGAAACTCTCCCTTCTTCACTCTTTCAAAGGAAATTCTCCAGAAGCCTCCAGTCTCAGAGAAGCCCCCTACTATCTCAGATCAATAGTAGCACTATTGATCCCTCTTGTTCTGAGGCTTCAGTTTCTTAGACTGCACACCTACTGGTTCCTCCAGCTCTCCAGCCTGCAGACAGCCATTGTGGACTACTTAGTTTCTAGTTGCATGAGCCAACCTAATAAGCCCCCCTTTTATAATTATACTTCCTGTTGATTCTGTTCCTCTAGAGAACACTGACTAATGCACTGACCTATACAATACTTATTTTTTCTAGTGTGGAGGGTAAATTCTGCTCATGAGGTGCCCACCAGTTGACTTGCAGGTGAAGTGCCCTGACGGATAGAAGCACTGCTTATCCAGCCCTTCACCCATGAACATCTCCATGAGCATATTTCAATAGACACATGTCTTACATTTTCTTTAGTTTCTCAGCAACCTGTCCTACTACCCTAGCATAACTGGGATGTGGACCTGTCCTGGGGACAGCTCAAGAGGCCAAGAAGAGCAGGGAGAATGCACTGGAAGGATTCACCAAAAATATTTTTGAGGATTATTGTGATTATACTTTTACATGTTTTATATATTTGTTAATTTGTATGTCATAATAGGCACAGTTTATTTGAGTTATACCTCAAGAAACCTATTCAAAACAAATTGAAATGGAGAGATCCTAATACCTTGACAAATAACTTGGTGACTATAATAACTAATTAAATACTTATACAGTATGTCTATATGTGTTCATAGAATGTAAGTAACATTGTAATAATTGATGTTCAAACTGTGGTAATGTATAAAGTTTGAAAAAATCTTAAAAGTTTCATAAAGTAAAATTATGACTATCTTTGTACTCTAGATATAATTTAATAATAATGGTAGCATAAAATGATACAGGATAAGAAATTTAATTATCTATATTCTTGCAAAATCTATAAGCTGCTATAAAAAGCTATAGATCATATGGGTGCTTAATCATTGAGCCACATCCCCAAACCTTTTTTAAATTATTTTCTTTATAGAGATAAGATCTCACTGAGTTCCTTAGGGCCTTACTAATTTGTTGAGGCTGCCTTTCAACTTGTGATCCTCATGCCTGAGCCTGATGAGTTACTGGAATTACAGGTAGATCATATTAAAGAAAAAGGTTAAGCTGTCCAGGTGTAGGGATGCATACCTGCAATCCAAGTGACTCAGGAACCTGAGGCAGGAGGATTGTGTGTTCAAAGCCAGCCTCAGCAAAAGCAAGGTGCTAAGCAACTTACCAAGACCTTGTTTCTACATAAAAAATAACAATGTCTGGGGATGTGGCTCAGTGGTTGAGTGCCCCTGTGTTCAATTCCCAGTATGCCCCCAAATCATTTTTTTAACTATTTTATATATGCTTTGGATACCAGAATATTATAGTTCCAATCATTGCTAAACCTTTTTAATAGCATGCTATATCTTTTTAACAGATTTCAATGCTGAATATTGGTATTTACATCTAAAAATAATAAAATAATATTTGAATTCTTATTTTTATAGCAGAATATTAATAGTAACAAAATGCACACAGACAAAAATCAGAATTTCTCAAAAACACTTTTTTAACAATCTATTATCTATGTCACATGTGTCTGAGAATCTTGTTTCTTAACATGAGTGATGTGAATATTTTTTTCTGCATATTGTAGGGCAGAATAGTTAGTATGAAGGACTCCTGTTCTAACTTCTGGATAAATTAAGATAAATATTAATTTAAATATTTAGAAATATTTACAAGAATAGGTATAATCTGAAAGTCAAAATATAAAGAATTATTTAAAACTAGATTATAAAGCAAATGGAATTCTGTGTTCCCCTGTGATAGCCCAGATACCAGATATTCACATTTTGGTTGGGACAGATATCTGGTGGAGTGGGACAGTTCACATAATTTTCTACAGCTGATTAGATAAACAGCAGATGGGCCATGGGAAGTGGCAGGCAAGTTTAAGTAGGAGATTAAAGATGAGAGTAGGGTGGGTGACAGGTGACAGAGGATATAGCTTGGATACAGTGTCAATAAAAGTTTTCCTTAAAGCTCACTGGGATTTCAAGTTTAACTTACACATGACTCAAATATCTGATGTTACTGATTCAAAGCAGGAAAAAAGGAAATGAAAATTTACTCTCAAGAATTACCTAAATTTTAATTAGCTATATATGGGTAGAGAATTTTACATTATAGAACACTCAAAGCCTATGTTCTGTAGATGTTGATGAGAAAAAAACATGATCAATACCATTTCAAATATTTTATAACCACATGTGTAATAAACATAGGTATTAAATATTTAGATATTGAATATTTAGGCTTTTTTAAAGACTCTCTGGTGTCAAAATCTGAGAGAGTTATCCTGAGTGGGTTTATTTCCCATTTATTTCCTGTTATGCACTTTTATCTTTCCCATGAAGTGTCCTGACAGTGGTAATAGAAACCATATCCTTCTGACCAGACAAAACAGGTGTTAGGACCTTTGACACCAGAAACTATAGAAGGGAATCCAGAGGAGAGAGGATCCCAGAAGTGGAACTCTAGTCTGGGTGGGTGGTTATCCCAGCGCAAGTCTCTGTCTGACTCCAGGCACATCTGGGCCTGACTTAAGCCAACCTAGATGATCAACACAGACACAAATAGAATATGAGAGAGAAATTACAAACTAACCTGGCATAACGGAGTGCCTTTTAAGACAACAAATAATCATCCTCTAGATTTCCTTCACTATACATAACAAATGACATGCCATGTCTTCCTTAACTATCTGAAAGTCCAAATATAAAGAGTTATTTAACCACTGTCTGTCTGTGGACATAAGGTATTTGGGTATTTTGGCTCTTGTTAATCTGTCTTAAACAGGGAGTTCTAATGTCCCATAGGGATACTGATTGTAGTTTACTTGTACATACGCTGAGCAGGTGGATTACAGGAACAAGTTAATTCTACTTTTAATTTTTTTTAGTACCAAGGATTGAAACCAGGGGCACTTAACCACTGAGCCACATTTTTAGCCCCTTTTAGTTTTTATTTTGAAATGGCATCTCATTAAGATGTTTAGGGTCTCTCTAAGTTACTGAGGCTGGCCTCCAACTTGCAATCATTCTGCCTCATTCTCCTTAGTTGCTAGGATTACAAGTGTGTACCACCATGTTGGGGCCCACTTTATTTTTTAATGCCAGTTTCATACTGATTTTTGTACATGTTGTACCATTTTATATCCCTGCCAATAATATAAAAAGATCAAAATTTATCTACCATTTTCTCAACAGTCATCATCTTTAGTTTTGTTTGTTTGTTTGTTTGTTTTCTGTTCATAGTTAGCATAACAAGTATGAAATGATGTCACATAGTGGGATTTCTTTATTGGTTTATTGACAAATTACAATTGTATTTATTGGGTAGAAGATAAGGTTAAAATTTGTGAAGATAATATGCAATGATTAAATAAGGGTTATGATATATTACTTTTAGTTTTGTTTTACATTTCCTTGATGAGTAATTGATAGCATTTTATTACTATTTGGGCCATTTATATGCCTTCTTTGTGATAAGTATCTAATCAGGTTCTTTGCCCACATTTTTATGGAAAAAAACTAATTTATTCATGAGTTCATTCCTTCATTACTTATTTCTGAGATCCCCAGTCAGGGGAAAGCAAAGGAAAATATGAAAAAAAAATGTAGACAAGGAACAAATTCTTATTTAAGGCACAAAAGTAAACACTAAGGTAAAAAAGGAGTGGATTACAAGAACACCTTTCTCAACACTGGGTCTACAGATAAACCATGAGCTTTTCTCTTGAGAAGAAGAGCATAGCCAAAGCTAGTGTGTGTGTGTGTGTGTGTGTGTTTGTGCATGTATGTTTTTGTTTGGTACTGGGGATTGAACCCAGGGACACTTAACCATTGAATTACATTCCCAACCAATTGCTTTTCATTTTAAACAGAGTCTCAAAAAGTTGCTCAGTGTGGCTTCTAACTTGGAATCCTCCTGTCTTAGCCTCCAGAAGTGATGGATTTACAGGTGTGCATTACCACATGTGGCTGAATCCACAACCTTAGGGCCGTGATTTGGCTCTGTCTGTGATCTCTTCAGCTGACCCTGACATACAAGGCAGGCTTTTGAGAATTTGAGAATCAACAGGAGAATAATTAGTATTTAAAAAGCACTTAGCTTTTTTTTTTTTTAGCATTTTACACATATGAATGCATTTAATCTAGATGTTAACACAATAAATTTATTAGAATAGGTACTTATTTTTTTAGCATTTTACACATATGAATGCATTTAATCTAGATGTTAACACAATAAATATACAAAAATAGGTAATACTTAGGTTAATTATTCTGGTTATATCATAACAATGAGAAAACTGAGAATGGGAAATGAAGTACTTTTATCAAGGTCACATGCCTAATGATTGCCATGGATCATCTGCTATCTGTCTTTGCCCATTTTCAAATAAGTTATTAGGTTACTGTCATTAAGTTCTAGGAACATCCTATGTATTCTGAATGTATTATTATTGTTATTTTTATTATATATATATATATATATTTTATTATTATTATTATTATTATTATTATTATTTGCAGTACCAGGATTTAACCCAGGGTTACTGTATCACTGAGCCACATCCCCAGTCTTTAAAAAAAAAAAAAAAAACTAGGGTTTTTTTTAGTTGTATTTATACACAATACATTTATTTCACTTTTATGTGGTAATGAGGATTGAACCCAGCACCCTACATATGCTAGGTGAGCACTGTACCATACCACTGAGCCACAACCTCAGTCCCACCCCCCAGTCTTTTTTAATCCTTATTTTGAGACAGGGTCTTGCTGAGTTGCTGAGGCTGGTCTTGAACCTCCTGCCACAGATTCCGAAGTCACTGGGATTACAAGTACACCATCATAGTTCATTTGTTTCTTTTAAGTCTTTTTCTTAGATTAAAAAAAAATTAGATTGAGTTGAGGGTGTATCAGTGATACAGGGATTGCCTAGCATATGCATAACCCTTGGTTTGAGCCTCAGGACTAAATAAACAAATATATGAATGTAATATTAAAAAAAATTTTGGATTGACAGATAATATTGACAACTATTTATGGTGTGCAGTGTAATATTTTGATACATGGATATATTTTGTAATTATAAAATCAGAGTAATTGGTATATCTAACACATTGGGGGTAAAAGGATAAAGAGAGATTGGTAAATGTATCTACTATATTTTCTTCTAGGAGTGTTGTAGATTCAGGTGCCACATTTCAATCTTTAATCTGTTCTGAATTTGTTGCTTAGAATGATGTTAGATAAAATTTTAATTTCTTCTGTATGTGGATATAAAGTTTCCCCAGTACTGTCTGTTGAGTAGACTAAAGGAAGTGTAAAGGGCTTAACTTTCCCATTATACATTCTTGGCATCATGTGAAAGAGTGGTTGTGTATGTATGAACACATTTCTGCATTTTTCCTTCTGTTTCATTAGTCTGAACGTTTATTCTTATTCCAGAATCACAATGTTTTATTTAATATATGCATGGAATACATGTTGCAGCCAGGAAGTGCAATGCCTTCTGCTTTGTTCTATTGAAGCCTGCATGGCCTGATCACTTCTTAGAAGACCCACCTCCTAATACTATTATATTGGCAATGCCTTAAATGTGGAGAGGACACATTCAAATACTAGTTGGGTGATTTTAGCTTTATATAGAGATAAGTATTGTTTTTCTATTTCTGTAAATTATCCTACTGGAATTTTGATGAGAATTTTATTGAATCTGTAGACTGCTGTGAGTAGTATGGATATTTTAACTTACTGTTTCTATCAATCCATAAACATGAGATGTTTTCCCAATTATTTGTAACTGCTTTAATTTCTCTCAACATAATATAATATAGTTTTCAGCGTTAGTCTTCCACTTCGTTTGTTAAGTTTATTTCTATGCATTTGATTATTTTTCATGCTTAATTTATTTTTTCACATTTGAAACGTTTAGTACTTGGAATTGAACACGAGGATGCTTTACCACTGAGCAACATCTGAAGTCTCTTTCTTAATTTATATTTTTATTATGGACATATGAGACATATGAGTAATATTTTTTTTAAAAAAATATGACATATGAGTAATATTTTTTTAAAAAAAATATTTATTTTTTAGGTTTAGGCAGACACAATATCTTTATTTTATTTTTATGTGGTGCTGAGGATTGAACCAAGTGCCTCACACATGCCAGGTGAGTGTGCTACTCACTTGAGCCATATCCCCAGCCCTGACATATGAGTAATACTTTTAACAATTAGTGCATTCATTTTATTATGGAATTGTAACCATCAGCCATTCCCAGTGCCTTTTTTTTCTTTCAAAATCTAACTCTATCTAATAAAACAAATTCACCATTGTCTTTTTTTCTGAATCCTTGAAACCTGCCAGTCTGTCTTCTGACACTATAAATGAGAAGAATCTAACTCTACCTTCTCAAAGTAGATTATGACAACATTTTTTCTTTTGCAACACATTTTACTTGATACAGGGTCTTGAAGTTTCTTCGGTAGTGAATGGTGTGCCATGATTTTTTTCTTTTTGCTATTGAAAGCCAATAAATTCCAGGCCAGATTTTGATTCTAGATTCATCTACTTATGCACATTGTGTTGTTTTTAACATTGGCTACTGTAAATGATGCTACTATGAGCATAGGTATACAAATCATATTTTCATTTTTTTTCTGCTGTACGTGGAGAACTACAGTTAATGGATCATATGTTAATTTATGGTGATAAATGTTACCATATTTTATTAGGCAAGATATGGATCACTGAGACTATTAACTTATAAAAGTATTGTACACTTTTATGCATATACCAGAATGGGTTAACCCAAGCTATGAATTTGAGAACAACCTCTCGGGTGTCCCTTGCTGAAATCAAGCAGAAATGTAGCAATTTTGTGTCATCTTATAGGTAAATGACTGAATTATCTATTACATATTTTCCATCTCTGTGTATCAAAGTAAATCAATTTATTTAAAAAAACTATAAAACCAAGTATTATTTTCTTTAACCTAGAATGCACATACAATTTTTCATAATTATAAAACTGTTCAAAGTCTCATTAACACAACCAGTCCATCACTCAAAGTTAAACACTTAGTATACTCCTCCATAATGATTTTAAAGAGTTCATAAATTGTTTCTCAGTACTGATCACCAATAAAGGACTGATTGTGGCATAGCCACATGGCCACAATGACCTGGATACCATGACCTATTGGGTCATTGTTATGTAGAATTCTTGAGGAGGAGACCATGCAGTCCAAACAGTACATGAACAAAAAGAAACTTATGAGCAGCAGAATGGTCTGGGTGGCTCTTTGTTCAGGGGATGCAGCTGAAGACAGATTATTATGCTGAAGGTGTTGGTACTGCCTTTTATGCTTGCACAAGAGGGTCACCATGTATCCACATGTGAGAGTCATGAGCCCTATAAAAGACATGTCACTGAATATGCCCAATGTAAAAAAAATAATTGCCTGAGCAAGCAACTCACGAGTAAAATTGTTCAGGATTGAGTAATAAATATAAGACCATGCATGTTTACTGTGGAGTTGTCAACAGTAAAGATTGAGAAGTGAGCACTCAAGGACATGTAGAAAACCCACAGGAAAACCAGGGAACATAGGCTCTGATGTGGGGACTTATGTTGGAAATTTGCAAAGCAGGAACTTCTGGGGCTGAGGGTAATGGCTAGGAGGAGGCTCAGCAATTGGTCACAGATGCATGGGTTTATGTTTGGGTTATGTCCCATTTCCATTGGTGTATCTGTGTGTCCTTCTGCAAGTACCATATTGTTTTGATTACTATAACTTTATAGTAAGTTTCGAGATCAGGAAGTATGAGTTCTCTGACTTTCTTTCAAAAATATTTTATTTGGGGTATTTGTAGCCCTTTGCCATTTGGTTTGAATTTAATGATCAGCTTTGTCATTTCTGAAAAAAAAAGTACAATTGGGATTTTGATAGAGATCACATTGGATCTGTAAATTATTATATATATATATATATATATATATATATATATATATACACACACATACATAATTAGTTGTATATATCTATGTATATATATGCATACATATATATGTATATGTGTGTGTGTGTAATATTGTTGATAGACTTTATTTTATTTATTTATATGTGGTGCTGATAATTGAACCTAGTGCCTCACACATGCCAGACAAGTGCACTACCGCTGAGCCCCAGCCCCAGCCCCAGCCCTCTGGAGATTATTTTGTTTAGCATTCCCCTCTTGGCAAAATTAACTACTTCAACTTATGAACATGGGATATCTTCTTATATATGTTGAAATTTTTAAATTTTTGATCAATGATTTATATTTTTTGAAGTCTAAGACTATTTGGTTAAATTTTTATGCATTTTATTTTTATATGCAAATATAAGTGAAATTATTTTTATATTAAATTGTTCATTAGTGGCAGATAAAGCAGATGATTTTTTGAGTATTAATCTCATAATCTGTAATTTTGCTAAATTCATTATATTGGGTTTGGAAGTGATATATTTTTTTGGGGGAAAGTACCAGGGATTCAACTCAGGGGCACTCAATTACTGAGCCACATCCCTATTTTGTATTTTTTATTAGAGACAGGATCTCACTGAGTTTCTCAGTTGCTCACTAAATTGCTGAGGCTGGCTTTGAACTTGTGATCCTCCTGACTCAGCCTCATGAGCTGCTGGGATTACAGGCACGTGCTGCCACACCTGGCCTTTGGCACTGGTATTTTTTTTATCTCAGATTCTTTGGCATTTTCTATCTATGGAATCATATCATTGCAAACAGGGATAGTTTTACTTCTCCCTATCTAACTTGAATGTCTCTTTTTTCTTTATTTATTTTTTGCCTAATTGATCTATCTAAAATTATCAGTACACTGTTGAACAGCAGAGGTAAAAAAAGGGAATACCTCTCTTGTTCTGGATATGAGAGCAAACAGTTTTAGTATTTCCCTATTTAGAATAATGTTAGCTGTAGGTTTTTCATAAACCTGCTTTATCCTTTTGAGAAGGTTCCCTTCATTACCTAGTTTTTGTAATTCTTAAGAAAAAAAAAAATAACAAGTCTTCCATTTTGTCAAATGCCTTTTTCATATCAACTGAAATTATCATTGAGATTTTTATTTTCTGTGTTAATATGATGTATTACATTTACTGATTTTTTTTTATGTTGTACCACCCTTTCATTCATAAGACAAATTCTTTTTGGCACACTTTTATCCCTCAAAGTCAATAGTTTATATTAGTCTTGGTTTTGAAAATTCTATGGGTTTTGACAAATATATAATGATGTTAACAATGTCTTTGGTATCAGAAAAATATAGACTTATGGAATAAATCAGGAAATATGCCCTACTCTTTTATGCTTTGGAAAAGATTGATAAGCATTTGTATTAATTTTTCAAAAGTTTAATAGGCTTCACCAGTAAGCCCACAAAATAATGGACTCTCTTGGGAACTTTTTGAAAATTTATTTGATCTCTTCAATTCTTACATATTCAAATTTTTCATATCTTTTTATATTTTAGAAATTAATGGGGATTAATCCCAGAGGTACTTCATCACTGAGCTACATCCACAGGAAATTAATCAAGGAACATCAAAGAGATAACCTATCATTCTTTATCTTCACCCTCCTGAGTGGCTGGAATTACAAATGTGCACTCCATTTTATGACTCATTTTTTTGTATCTTCTAAAAGTCAGCCTTGCCCTTTATCTCAGACACAAAGCTCCTGGGAATACAGAAACTCTCTTGTTATACAACCACAATGATTTACAAAGCTCCACTATGCCTGAACCTGTCCACATGACAGTAACTTTAAACAATGGTCTTTCTTTAGAGCTACACAAAACTCCTGACATAGCACATTGCAACTATAATATGTATCTGAGGAATAGGCTGCGTGGTGTTGCTAACTCTTTAACCTGCCTAATGACACAGGAAGAATACCGTACTACAGATGCCAATGACCTAATGAAATCTATTGATATAAACAAAGATGGCAGATTGGACAAGGATCAATTCTGCCATTTGGCCTCTGCACCTTGAATCATCTCCTTTTGATTTTTTTCCAGTTAACTAATTTGTTGCATGTAATATTTCTCAGTCTTCCCTCATTGATTACACTTTTTATTTCTGTAAACCTGGTGGTGATGTCTTAATTTTTATTTCTGATTTCAGTTGATTTGCATCTCTCTTTTTGTTCCAGTGTGTTTAGGTAAAATTTCATCAAGTTTTTTCTATTTTGCTGACATTTTCTTAGAGGAAAGAGAACTCAGCCCTCATTCGTTCTAATCACAGGAATCAGAAATATTTTCTGGTTTGTGTTCTTCCATGGTATGGAAACTTAACTGGATTCTGGATTTCTCGTGAAAGAATCTTGGTCTATAAATTATAATGTCATTGTTTTTTGTGGGGTGTGGACCTACACTTTCTCTTCTTCCTACTGACACCATTCACTAGTTCTGTTTTGTAACAGAAACCAAGACCTGGGCACTATGTGTCACTACTCTGGACTACTTTAACAAGAACTGGGTGCCATGTCTGTATATATACTAACTGTAACATTTAGACACTTGCTTCATTGTTTCTGGATTTATTCACATGTATCATTATCAAGCTACACAAGTTCATGCTGATGTCTCTGACCATGATGCAGTGCAGCAGGTCTCAGTCTAGACTTAACAGTACACAGCCCCATGTCCACTAACCACCGTATACATATTTGTTTTATTCTAAGAGCTGTTTATGAATTCTTAATCAATGCTTCTGTAACAAGCTTGCTATTAGAGCACATTGTTGGTGTACATTATCTCAGATGTTATCTATGGTCTTATAGTTTCCAGCTCAAACAGCACTTGTCAGAGTTCCTCAGATCAATTCCATTTTAAAATTTTTCTTTTTCTTTTGGCACATTAGAGTTCAGGCTTTTTGTAAAATGAATTCCATTATTTTGAAAAATGGCAGGCATCCATTTATGTGTAATTCCAGCATAGTGCAAAAAGTTCCTTCACCTTGAAAGTGGCCTCAGTACTTTGTTGTTGTTGTTGCTGCTGGTTGTTCTTATTGTCTCTGGGTTTTTGTTTTTTTTAACACAGAATCTTGGCTGTGATGCCCAGCCTGGTCTCACTCTTTTGGGCTTATGCTGTCCTGCCTCAGCCTCCTGAGAAGCTGGCTGCAGGCACAGGATGCCAGGCCACATCCACTTTTTATTAAAGGGCTACACTTTTGTCCACCCCTGAAAATCAGTAGCCCCAAGTCTATCCTATATTTTCTCCTTCTCAGGAGTGTCATATAAATGGCATAAAAGAAGTACCCTTTGCATCCTGGCTTATTTTACTCAGTAAACTGCATTTAAGTTTCATTTTTATTGTTGAGCTAATCAATAGGCTACTCTTTTTTTGTTGAATAAATATTTCTTGGAAAATACATTTGCTTCTCCACTAATCTGCAAAAGAATGTCTGTATTCCTTCCAATTTATGGTGTTAGTGAATAAAGCTGCTGTCAATAGTTACATATATAGTAGTGGTCTGCCTCAGGCTTGAATAGAGCCCTTGCTGATCTGCCACTAAGACTTTTTTTAATGGACATGTTTTCTTTTCCTCATCTCCCTTTCCCCCTCCTTAATTTGGGGGGTAGGAACAAAGTTTTCTTTTCCCCTCCTAGATCCAGACAGCCTTGAGCACACACCCACCACAGGAACCAAGTCACTCAGCCTTCAGGAATGGCACCTGAAGATCTAAGGAATGGCTGTCTCCCAAATTACCAAGGGGATCGCAGTTCTCCTACAGGGAATATCTGGCAGGCAGTTTTTGAATAGCTTCTACAAAAACAAACAAACAACAACAACAAAACAAACTTGCCTGTTCTACCAGGCACTATGGCTCATGCCTATAATCCCAGGGTCTTGGAGGCTGAGGCATGAGTATCTTGAGTTCAAATCCAGACTCAGAAAAAGCAAGGTGCTGTGCAACTCAGTGAGACTTTGTCTCTAAATAAAAATACAAAATTGGTTTGGGATGGGGCTCAACGGTGAGAGCCTCTGAGTGCAATCACCAGTATAAAAGACAACAAAGCAAAATAAAACAAAACAAAATAAAATAACAACAACAAAAACTTTTCCCTGTAATGAGCAGAATTACAGCCTCTGGAACTATAGTACACTGTGAATCTTCTTTTTTACAAAAGCAATAATATACCTGCTTTTCCTTTTCCTCAAAACCATGTCCTCTTAATTCAATTGTCATTAGGAACAAGGACCAAGTCATCAGCAACATACCCCATTTCTGTGGGCATAAGTTTACAAATAATGTGGGTACAATCTGTAAGTGTGATTGCTGGATCAGATGGTAAATTTATTAAGGATAAAAAACTGCTTTTCCCCCAGAAGATGCATTAAAACTGTTAGAAAATTATACAAATCATATTTTGGCATCTTTAGAATCATGAGATATAAAATTATTTATATTTCAGTGAGTTTTTTATAGCTGTAATAAAGTTACCAAAAACTATTTTTAAAGATATATATTTATGCATTTTTATGTGGGACATTATGGTAATTCAGTACATGTACATAAGTTGTAATAATCAAATCATAGTAATAAATGTTTTCACCTCTTCAGCTGTTAATTGTCTTTACGTATTGTGAATTTTATTTTGAAACAGACATAAGGTTGTTTTAATGAACCCTACTGTTCAATAGAAGTACTCAAACTGATTTTGTATTCTGTTCTTGGTGTCTTTCACTGAAATCTTTCTATCTGTCCCTTCCCTGCTATCAAATAAGAAATCCTCAATGACAACTTTCCTCAGGTCCTGGTAACTGCAAATCTATTTTCTGTCTGTATGTGTTTCTAAACTTAGTTCTACCTTCCACATTAAAGGTTTGTGAATTGCTGTCTCATGCAATTTTTGTTGTTCTTGTTCAAGAAGAATAATATCCCATAATATGCTGAGGCCATGTTTTGCTTATACTTTCATATGCTTTTGGACACTGAGTTGCTTCCATCATGGGTTATTGTTAATAATGCTATTATGAGAACCGGTTTATATATGATATCTTAAATCCCTACATTCCATTCTTTTTAGCAGATTAGTAAAAGAACAATTGGTGGTTCTGGTGGTAATTCATGGCAGTGAATATTGACATATTTAGTTGGGAAAAATACAGCTCATTTAAAGCACTTACTAAAACATGATATACATTCTCCATGTGTTTATAGTGGCTAATGCACACCTTCCTCATAAGAATCTTTTGCTGACACCAGGCAGATATGTTGGACCCTTGTGTTATCTCAAAGAGGTAAAGCATTGACATTTCTGTGACACATTTGTTATTCACATGTCTCTAACAGATTTAACAAAAAATGCATATCTCCATATTCACATAATCCAGAGAGTATCTGTTGTATGACATGATTTATTGTTTGGAAGCCAGTGTATTGGCACATTAGGAGAACTTATCTATCATCAGTACTTAAATTTTTGCTATCTTAACCAAAATGATTTTAAGAAGTTAATAATTCATTTTTCAGTGCAGATTAGCATCAAAGGACTGGCTGTGGCATAGCCATTGGCCACCACCATCTGGACATAAAAGCAAACATGGTCATCTTTCCACATAGATCTTGAGGAGGAGAAGATGCTGTCCAAACAGTACATGAGCACAAAGAAACTCATGAGTAACAGGACAGTCCAGGTGGCCCTCTGTACAGGGGATGCTTTTGGAGAAAGGCTGGTGCTTTGAAGGTGCTGGAAGTGCCTCTGGTGTTTACACAAGAGAGCCAACATGTATGAACTTGAGAGGGCCATGGGTCCTGTAAGAAAGACATCCTGGAATACACCTAATATGGAAAATAAATGCCTGATGAAGTAACTCATGGGTAAAATTGTGCAAGATTGAGTAATAAATACATGGCCATGTGAGGTCACATTGGGAATGGCAGTAGAAGACAATGAGAAGTGAGCACTCAAGGACATGGAGAAGGCCCACAGGAAAACAAGGACACACAGGGTCTGCTGTGGGATTTATGTTTGAACTTGGCCAAGCAGGAGCTTCTGGGGCTGAGGATGATGGCCTGAAGGACACTCAGCAGGCAGGTGGCACAAATGGAGAAGTCCATCAGAAACCTGTGCAAGTAGATAACTGATTGACATTTGATGTAATCACCCAAATCCTGAGACACAAAGACACTTGCAGCTATGTACCCTAAAATTATCATCATCCCTATGTGGATTAGGGCCAAGAGTCCTATGATCAGGTTAGTGGTCTTGAGCCTGTGCTGGAGGAGGAATATGGAGATGTGGAAGAGAAGAAGGATGGAGTTGACCAAGATCCCAAATTGTTTTTCAGAGAAAAATGCATTCCTTATGGTAAACCAAAAATCATATAGTTGGTTGGTCTTTTTCATCTTTTAGGCAAGGAATCACAGAGTATATATCTTCAGAGGCAATGAAGAAAAAGTCTTTATTTAAATAATATCACCGTCATGAATCTCAGCCTCTCCTATTACCATCAGAAAATGTGTGGATTCACCCTAACACACCCTTTTCCCAATTCAGCACTCAAAAGTTTTCTGACACCTGCCAAGTGTAATTTTTTCTATTATTACCAAATCAGGTCTGAATTGCATAACAATTGTTGAGTTCCCACTGTACATCAGCTTTCCTATCCATTCAGAACTACTATATATTATTTAAAAAATTCTCCATTATAATCTTATCTTGAAGTCTTCTGGAGTAGTGTCTTATTGGTTTTTCATCTTTCTCTCCTCAGTGAAGTCCCAAGTGCATATTGAAAATGCCTAATTTTGGTGAATTCAAATGGGAGGATTGCATAATTGTAGAGAATGCCATCTCTCTCAAGAAATTAATCTCAATGGAGTAGTTTTAAACTACAATATATTATTTTGGTGCAATCTTTATACTGGTTTATTACCAGACCTAACATCTTTAATACATCAACTGAGCCAACATTGAGAATTACCGACTTTATGACAAATTGTTTGAATTTCTGTTTTCTTCCATTGGTTTCAAGTGTTACCTTGAGTCATCCTTGTTGGTGAATTGTGATCATCTCATCTATGAAATATGGGCAGTCCTATTATGTGAATTCTAGAGGTATTGTGTGTGCAAGACGATGAAGTACCAAATATGGAAGTGTTTCTGACATATAATGACTTCTAGATATATTGGCCAATGTGTTTTAATTAATGCAGTTCCTCATTTATATGACTTGGGATATGTAATTCATTATTAATTTTAATAATGTCTATCTCTGTGGCTACCTCAAGATTTTTCCATAATGGTAGAACATTTTAAAAATGTATGTAGAAAGATCTTTGGTGGCACTTTAGGACTGTGTTTGAATTCCCAGTATAGCTATACCTCTTACATACCCATTTTTACCACCACCAAAATAACTATCATAAGTGAGCCAATTCCAGCTACCAAATATTAGTAGGAACATATTCTAATGTTTTCTACTAAGGCAACTGTAATTAGTATGGTAACTAAAGTCACAGTTAAAATAGATTCCAAGTTATTTCATTGTAAGGTTCTCATTAAAGAAATCATTGGAGCAAAGCCTGAATGAAGGACCTTCAAAAAAGTCTCAATTGTCATCTCAAAGAAGGAAGCAATTTTTCAGTTCAGATACCTAAGCATAAATTTGATACAGAAAATTTGATGTTGATCTACCAATGGAAGTTTTTCTATACAAGGCATGTTTGTGCTTTAACTCAAGTGTCTGAAATAGTAGTAAGTATGTATTTTAAATCACTTCCAGCCATATATTGAAAAATAACACTTATCACAAAATTATGCATGTGTGGCCAAATGGCTTTGTAGTACATATAGATCTATATATAACCCAAGATAAAAGAGAAAGCAGAAATATAAAATATTTATGAACATGAGATATCATTTAAAAATCTGTAGAAACTAGGTTAAAACATCAAAGTGTTGATTCTTTATTTTGATTTTTAATTGGAATCTGCTATTTGTACTTATATATGAGACCTAGCATTATAATTCAAGATGTGTGTAGATTGTGCTTTGATCAGATCAGGGGAATTTCCATCTTCTCAATTTGTTATCATTTTTATGTTGGAAACCTGCAAACTCTTCTCTGGTTATTTTGAATTTTATAAGTCATCATTATAGCCTCATCACTCTATTCGCTATAAAACTTTGCTCTGTTAAAAGTTTTTTTGCACTCCTTACCCACCATCTATCTAATTCCCTTTCTTATTATTGATATAGAAAGTCTTTGTGTTCTTGGCTTCTGTGTGATAAACTTTTTCAGCTTCAAGGCATGAGTGCCAACATGCACTATTTGTGGAAAATGAAAACTCTCGACCACCGAGAAAAAGACAATTTTTCTACCAAGTAATGATCATGTAAAATAAAAAGTTTTCCATTCACTCATTCAAGGTTTGGGAGTTGTCTCCCATCATAAGTCCAGAAAAAATAAAGTTGGGAATCTAATATCTATATGTGTTCCAGCTTTTATGGATCATATTGGATCACTAGAATAGAGCTGTCTTATTTTGTGACATCTATGTACATATAAATGGCATTTGCCCATTCTTACAAATTTGTTTTACATAAGTCAAGTATCTATGGGAACTTTATAGTATAAGTTTAAATGGATCCATAATAACATGTGATATATAACTTCTAAAAATTGTTCTAGGCCTGGCACAGGAGTCTAAGACAGTAGGATCACCAGTTAAAGCCAGTCTCAGTAATGTAGCATAGTCCTAAGCAAATTTGTGAGACCCTGCCTCAAAATAAAAAATAAAAATAGTTGGGTATGTTTCTCAGTTGTTAACCTTAGCCCTGGCTTTAATCCCTTATACCCCCCCCCCAAAAAAAAAACATACAAAAAATGTTTTTAAATTGTCTTCTTTCAAAAACAACAAAAATTGTATTATGAAACAAAACCAAAAAAAATTTATTCTATCACATCATTCCTGTAACATTCAGGATCTGCTTTAATTCATTTCAGACATTTGATCCTTATAAAAACCAAGTAATATAACACTCATTGAATGAAATATTTTAATCACCTGTGTCTCAAGACCTTCGGATGACATTAAGTTCAGTGTGATCAAATATTTGCAGTTCTGCAAACAAGAGTAATGAAAATCAGGAGTGTCCTGTGCCATGTGTTTGCAATCATATTCAGAAATTCATAGGTTTGTTTGTTCATTGCCTTAAAATCAGTGGAAAATTGTTTGTTAAAAGTGAATTTCTGTATTAAGAAAAGGAAAATCTTAGATTGTTTCCTGATGTATGCATTTAATATACAATTTTTAAAAATATTTTTGGTTTTTAGTTGTAGTTGGACACAAGACCTTTATTTTATTTTTATGTGGTGCAGAGGATCAAACCCAGCACCCCATATGTGCTAAGCAAGTGCTCTACCACTGAGCCTCTATCCCAGTCCCAACAATTTGATGTATTCTTAAACAAAACAATTCTTTCTCCACATAGTGCCTGTAGAAAACCCAGAAAATACTTTTCTAATTATCCTATTATCTCCAGTTTTGAACCACAAACAATCATACCAGTAAATGCTGCACATGGAGTATATATGATTAAAATTATGTAAATATATCTTATTGGAATTGTAAAGCAAGTTCTATAGTATTGTCCATGCTGATGTACAATGGTTGTTAGAAAGCATCAGAGCATCCTGGGGAATTCGAACAATTCATAAAGATGACCTAAGAGAAATCCCATGGCATGTCCCTCCCCAGCTGTGATCCATCACCCTCAAGCCTGGCACAGCACACCCTAGGAGATCAGGGAACAGAGCGTGAGCTCTCTGCTATTAGTCAGGTGATCTGAGAAACAGTACTCAAATGAGGTGATACCAAATTGGCCCCCTTGTACTGCTCCCAGACTTAGAGGTGATACCAAATTGGCCCCCTTGTACTGCTCCCAGGCTTGATATTCTGTGTTTAAGGATATGTAAATCACAGTGAATCTAACATGAATTTCTGAAATAAGTCACATCTGAAGAATCCACATCTGGTAAGAGGAAGGAAAGGCTGAGTGAGTAAATGAGAAAAACAGATCACACATGAAAAAAAAAAAAAGAAATACCAAAATTTTCAGAACTTTCATTTGTTAGAGCTCATAGTGAAGACTGGGGACCCCTCAGGGTTAAAACTCCCTTTAATATTTGGATCAGGTAAGCAGTCATTTTAGACAGTGTGCCAACCTGCAATCACCAAAATCCTGGGTAGCTGTATGATGCATGCAGCATCATGCATGTTCCCTCATACTAGTGAGAACTGCTCAGGAAGAAGTGGCCATGAGCTGGAGGTCAGAACAAAAGGAGAGAGAGAATTACAGGAGGAGGACACCCTGCTGAAGATTGTACTGCAAGTTTGGGGTCTTAGGACCTTTCTGGTGGGCAGATTTAAGGGTGAAGGTGTGAAAGGAGCACACATCTGTTCTCTCCTCTGCAGTGTGAGCATCATCTTGCTTCTCTCTTTGAAATGAGATGGCAGATAAATAATATTTACTCACCACTTATTTATATGTGTGCAGACTCATATGCTTTGGACTGTCATCACAAACCTCAGCTTCACCACTTATGCCAAATCCTCCCATTCTCCCCTTCTATTCACTAAGGTAAAAATTGACAAAAGTATCTAGGTGGTGTGACCGATCCTGCTTCCTGCAAGTGGGTTTGGAGCTGAGGTCCATGTAGGCAGCACTTTCTACCTTGTGGCACTACTTGTGCTGGAAATCTATGATGAGCACAAGGATAGATGACCAGCTCCTTAGGGAAGGCAAAACCATCGCCCCGCAGAAGTCAATCCTGTGGGCGTATCTGCTGTGAGATACACAAACTCCAGTAATACGATGAGCAAAATCCTGAACAAGCCTTCAGCAATGAGTGGCAGCTACCTTTGAGAAATAGAGGTGAGAATTATCAGTTGCTTTTTGTAAATTGTCAGGGTTGTAGAGTACAGCTCAGGATTCACACTTAGAGCAATGATATTTACATTATCACTATTTTAAGTGTCTTGAGAAAAGCCACTAGAACAGAAAGTGTTCTTTTAATGTCAACAAACAGGAAGCCCTAGTTGTACTTCTTCAAGGACCCCAAGCTGTCACTACTAGAAAACCCAATCAATCCTGCAGGAGAGTCCTTCTCCCTCATTGATGTAGGGGTGAAAGATTCAAGACCTGCTTTCCTGATCAACAGCTTTTGTTTTTCTGTCTCATCTTATTCTTTGTGTCTTAGTGACAAAAAAGAAAATAGGTTCACATTTATTTTTTTTTTCATGTTAAAGACATGAAAAACTAAGTTTGGGAAAAAAATCTAAATGTTAGGTACTCTTACCAGGGCAGAATGGGATTCGACCGAGCTAAGATGTTCCTCTGAACAAAATCAGATTTAGACATTTCCAATATGATAACAATTGAAAAGATATTTTTTAGTAACTAAAACAAAAAGGACTAATGAACACAAATATTCTTTCACCAAATATTGTGAATTATGTTCTTGGGTGTTTTGGAGCCATGGGTGGAAAACTACCAGCATGTTCATTTGATTTTTTAAAAATGCTTAATGTATTTTCAAACCTTATCATCATGGTCCTCTCATTTGATGTTTTTCCTGTGAAATTAAATTGGATTCAAAGACTACATGGGAAATTATATATGAAAAGTTTATAGTAATATTAGATTCCCCTTTATGAAATGAGGTTTGGAACATAGAACCCCATTTCCTTCTAAAGATTTTTAAATTTATAATTATTTTTATTATAGAAGTTGCTTACATCAATAATGGTTCTATTTGAATTATGAAGATGACATAATTTGTTAATTTGAAACTTATGTTTTCCCTGATACTATATATACAAATAAATATTATTTAAAATATCTAAATATCTAGATGACATACTGCATGCTATGAACTAGAACTCATACTAGAACTCATTAAATTAAAATAAATTAAAAACCTAAAATCACTTGATATTTCTTATGAGAAAAGTTATGAACTTTAGGAAAATCTAATTTAAAGAATCAAACATTTTTAGAAGAAAATATTCTCATTGCAGCATACAGAGCACAGTCCTCTGGGCTCAATACAACTGCTATAGCTGATGTCTCCTCTGCAGCTACTAGAAATCTCACTACTAGGCTCAAATTCTCTCCTTCCACAGCCTTTTTTTGGACCTACCTTCACTCTGATTATGCACCTGAAGACACAGAGGCACTTACCCAGATGGCTGAGGCAAGGAGGACTCTTTGCAGCTGAGAAGAGCTCAAAACTCTTTGAACACCTTGAGTTTTAAGGAATGGACATCTTTAAGTTCTGTCTCTGCAGGAGTGTAATTTTAATGTCTGTAGAACAGAGACACGATCCCACTGTAGAACACAGAAGTGTGGCTTCCCCAGCAGAATATGTCCCCTGTGTGTAAATTTTACTTTATTTACTGTTGTAATAAAGGGAGAGCAATCTAGGAAGATCTGAGGTCTAAACTTTTCTCTAAGTTCCCTGGACACATCTGGAGGGGGATCTTGATTGGAATCATGTCCCCATATTTTTGACAACTCCTGCCACAGTCTGGCTGGGCACGATTCAGGAGCCACTTGTCAAAAGAAATGAACTTTATTTTTAGAACCACACACGCCAAACAAAACAGCTCCTCAGGAAAAACCCTCAGAGCCCAACTGCCACGACCGGCTTCCCACAAGCCTCTCTCACAACCACAAGCCTCTCCACCTCTCACAATCCTCCTGCTCTTGAGGCCGATTGGCTGGGTCGAGTGAGCGGAGCCAAAAAAGTCCCCCAATGAGCAGCTCCGTGGTCTGAAAGGGCAGGGAAACAACCCAATGAGCATCACCACAGAGGAGCCAATCAGCTAGATGTTGCTGGGGCCGCTGTGAGCCAATCATCAGCTGGCAGTCTGAAAGGGCAGGGAAACAGCTCAATGAGCATCTCCAATGAGCATCACCACAGAGGAGCCAATCAGCTAGATGTTGCTGGGGCCGCTGTGAGCCAATCATAGCCGGCAGCTGTAAGTTTGCTGGCAGCTGAAAGTTTGCTGGGGCCCCTTCGGCTGTGGCTCTCAACATCTCCCCCTCTCTGTTTAAACAACAAGCATGTGGCTTAGGGACTGTGCCTGCCTTAGGTTGTCCAATAGTACATATGGTCTTTACCCGTTATCGGATGAGCTGACCTCAAGGCATCAGCCTCCTGTCTTAGGTTGGTACCATTGCAATTGGATCTTACCCGTCACTGACTACCGGTCCAGTATACAGCCACACCTGTGGAGAGGTCTTTGTCAGCGGGGGGGGGGGGCTGAGGTTCTTTGCCTCACCTCTGTTGACCCCCAAATTTTAGCTGAACGGATCATGACAAGCAGAAGGGAGGAAGATACACCAAGCCAATTGATGGCTCCTTTTGGAAAAATTGTACCACCGATGACATCATCAGCAAAAATACCCCAACACTACCACAAGTCGCTGCACCA
>NW_026005963.1:221049-231463 GCF_001458135.2 Marmota marmota marmota | reverse complement strand
ATAATAACCATCTCATTATTAATGGCTCTTAAATCTTGCAATAATCTCCATTTACCAGATTTCTTTTTGATGACAAAAATGGGAGTATTATGAGGAGATACAGAAGGTTGTATATGTCCCTCCACTAATTGTTGTTTGACCAGGTCATGAGCTGCTTGTATCTTTTCTTTAGTCAGGGGCCACTGAGGAACCCATACTGGTCTTTCTGATTTCTAAGTAATTTTTATTGTCTCAGTGACCCCTTCTGAAAACCCAATCCATGTCTATTTATTCCTTGATCTATTTGAATTGGTGCTGCAATACCTTGTTCTTGTTCTCCTAATCTTTTTTCTTTCCTAAAAATTTGTCTAGCCATAATAGTGGGTGCATTTGAATTGATGTTATTTGTTAATGTTAGTCCTAATTGATCTAGGACATCTCGTACCCATAAACTTACGGGAACATGATCCAATACATATGGCTGTATAGTTCTTTCACATCCTTCAGGATCCTTCCAGTCTAATACTATTGCACTTGTATGGGCATTAGTCACCACTCCTAGGCCTCGAAGCGTTTGAGTGGCTTGTTGTAATGGCCAATGTTTTGGCCATTCTTGTCAAGAGATAATGCTAAGGTCTTCACCTGTATCCAGTAGTCCATTAAATTAGTGTCCTTGAATATTTAGTTTTAGCATGGGGCAAGAATCTAAATTTAAAGACAGCATAGCCCAATCTACACCTGTGGAGCCTAATCCCCTGGAACCTCTTTCTATAGTACTACTGGAAAATTTATCATGTAGGCTGGGTAATATTAATAACTGTGCTATTCTATCTCCTGGTGAAATTACTGATATACCCTTTGGAGAACTAGCTATAATTTTTATTTCACCTTCATAATCGGGATCAATTACCCCAGGACTTATCATAAGTCCTTTTAGAGTAGAAGAACTATGTCCTAACAATAAGCCTACTCTTCCTTGGGGAAGAGGTCCTTTTACTCCTGTGGAAATGATTTGAACTCCCATCTCTGGAGTTCGTACTGCTCTGGCGGAGGCGCAGATGTCCAACCCTGCGCTCCCTCTGGTTCATCTGATGAGAGATCTGATGAATAATATGTCCTGGGCACTACCCTGATGGTGTCGCTGGTTTCCTCCATGGTGTTTCTGGGTTCCTCCAGTGCACCATATATTTGTGGTCATGGGCCCCGGAGCATTGGGTCCCCCCGTCCATTTTTTGGCAATGGAGCCCAATGCCTTTCTCCACGATATCATGTGTAAACACCTGGTCCTTGTCCACTTTTTGATAATGGAGTACCCTCTATGGTGGTTTGAGAATGGCATTCATTAGCCCAAAGTCTCCCTCTATGGCATCGTGTGCAAATACCCAGTATTCTACCCCTTTGATACCTAGTTTTGTTAAACCCTCCTCCTATGGGGCAACTCCTTTTAAAATGTCCTGTTTGTTCACAATTGTAGCATGTTTTTGGCCTGGCATCTAAAGCCTGTTGTACTGCAGCTGCCAATACTTGCCCTTGTTCATTAATGTCTCCACATAATTTAATGTATGTGTTTAAATCTTCATGTTTCCATGGTCTAATGACCTCTCTGCATCAACGATTTGCTTGCTCATAAGCCAGTTGTTTTATTAATGGCATTGCTTGTTCTGTATTCCCAAAAACTCTGGTAGCTGTTTGAATAAGCCTATCTACAAATTCAGCGTAAAGTTCATTAGCTCCCTGTATTACCTTAGATAATTGACCTTGTAAATCTCCATGTCCTTGTAAAGTCTTCCATGCCCTAACTGCATCTGCAGCAATTTGTGAATATATAGCAGGATCATATTCAATTTGTTGCCGTTGACCCTCATAAGGTCCCTTTCCTGACAACATATCTAAATTTCTTTGAGGGTAACCGGCTGCTGCATTTCGCCTAGCCATCTCCATGCAAAATTCCTCATTGGCAACCTTCCATAACAAATATTTTCCTCCATTTAGTACAGATTTACACATGCTAGCCCAATCTGCTGGCATCATGTCCAAGTTGGTAATGGATTCGACCATGCTTACAGTGAAGGGTGCTTGGGGACCATAGGTTGTTACAGCCTCCTTTAACTGCTTCACTGTTTTGAAATCTAAAGCATGGTGAATTCGCTGCCCTCCTGCCTGCTCAAGTACAGGGCATGCTAATCTTTGAGGTTTTGTCTCAGGATACTATCTATCAACTACGGGGGTTGGGGGCCCCATAGGATATGTTGTCTCTATAGGTGGAGCAGTTGGTTGGACACTTCCACCCTCTGGTGATAGAAAGGTGTTAGTAGCAGCCTCCTGTTGTAACTTTTTCCCTGATAGTTCTTCCCCCTTTAAATTTTCTTCCTGTGTCTGACTAGCTCGAGAGACCTTCTCTTTTACTTGATCTAAAATGTCTTTCTCCATGGTGTGAACCTCTAACAATTTACTTAACACTCTTTTGGTTTGTTTTTTTACTAATTTCTAATCTACTATAAAGATAACGCAACCCAACAAGATAACACAAAACAAAACTGAAACAAAATGAAACAAAAACGGAACAAAAAATCATTGTATCAATTTTCCTATTTTCTTGAAATATATTTTTGTGGTCTATCTCTATCTCTTCCTCAGGGCCGAACAACTTCAAACCTTGAGCCAACCATTTTTCTCAGTTTGCCTGAGAAAATTCTAGGGATAGGCAGCTTGAAACAAAAACGAAAGAAATCAAAACAAGAACACATTGTTTTTTGAAATGGTCACCCATTCTCTCGCCATCCCTCAGGGGCGAGCAATTTCACTTACCTCCAAGCTTCAGGCATTCCCTGTATGGGACACCAATTGCCGCAGTCTGGCTGGGCACAAATCATGAGCCACTCAAGAGGAACAAACTTTATTTCTGAACTCCACCAGCACACTCCACACACGCTCCCCAGGAAATCTCCTGAACGCCATGCCCGTGGCCTTCTCTCCAGACACCCCACACACCAACCAGAAATCCCACCTCTGGCACTTCCCCAACCAATGGGAACTCTCCAGGAATCCCTGTGAGAACTACAAAGTAGCAGGCTGAGGCGGACAGCAGGGGTCTAATATACACAGCTTAACATAACCATTATCATCTCAATGGCTTGCTGGCATCACCTCTCAACCACTCCATTCTGGCAAAAATGCCATGCATCATTCGGACTTGGCTATGGCTCTCAGCAGTTGTTTATGTCTATGCAAGAGAATTATCATGTATGCACTGGAAAGAACCATAAGACTCAGAAATAGGATATCTCTGAATGCCATGAAAGCAAGAAACAAGGTCCTGCTCCTGTAGCTCATGAGCAGAAAGAAACGGCACACAGTGAGAAACAGAAGCCCAGGATAGGTCTTATTGGGAGTGTCCACAGTGCAGAGGAGCAGGTTGCTGGAGAGGGACATGGTGAGGGCCCATAAGAAGACAAATAGCCCCCACAATGGGATTTGTGGATTTCAGTTTAAAGTGGGCCAACCAGGAGCCACTGGGGCTGATGGTGATGGCCTGAAGCACACTCAGGACACAGGTGGTGCAAATGGAGAGTCCCCTCATGACCCTGTTTAGGAAGGCAAGCACTTTGCATTTGAAGTCACCTGGAATGTCCTGTGTTTCTGAAATGTCTGCAGATACCAAAAGGCCCATGGTGAGGAGCATCAGGATGTGTGTTAAAGCCAGGTGGGTGACAGGGAGGTCGGTGAGCCTGGGCTTGATGCCCATAAGGACCACAGCAGTGTGGAGCAAAGCAGAAAGGTGTTTGCTGTGATACCAATGCCAGCCGGGGGATAGAAGGCATTTCTTATGGCAACATAACTGAAATGTTGGTCCATCTTCATCAGGATCCTGGGAAGAAAAACAGAAGCATTTGATAGCAACAGCTTTTAATTGACATGATCCCAGTCCATCTGGCACCTTTACAATGTCTAGAATCATGATTAGCAACAAATGTCTTTGTAAAGAGGACAGGGTCTTATTCTTCACCTTAATTTCAAGTTAAGGGCTGGTTTGTGGTTCCAAGGTAGAGCACTGGCCTACCATGAATGGAGACTTGGCTTTACCCCAAACACTAGAATAGAAAAAAAGTAAATAAAATATGAATTAAAAATAAATTTTATCTCAAGCATCTGTAATTCTTCTGAGGAATGATTTTGTACACTCCCACTTATTTCATGGAAGTGCTCAGATCTTACCCTTGTTATTGAGCCTGTATACCTCAGGTTTTCCTTAACAGCATAAATTATGTGATTTAGTGGTCAGCCTTTCTATCTTTCCTGCAGAATTCTTAAAGATGAAGATGCTGTTGTATTTGGCTTTGATCTGCAGTATCTAAAATATTGCTGCTTATATAAAAAATATTTACCACAACCTGTTGATGTAAAGTTAAGATAAGCAGAAATAGGAGTCTTGCCCTGGGGTTTAGCTCTGTGGTACAGCTATTACCTAGTATGTATGGGGTACTGAAGTCAGTTCTTGGCCCCCCAAACAAAAATAAATAAATAAAAGTATTGTGTCCATCTCAACCAAATTATTTAAGTATATATATATATATATATATATNTTCTCAAAACAACTGCCATATATATATATATATATATATATATATATATATATATACACACACATATATATATATATATATCTCCAGGGAAATAATATCAATATGCCCATTCCCATGGTTTCTTTATTCAAGTGTAGAATTGTAAAGAGTTTAGTAATGTTTTTGTCTCCTCGGACTTGGCCTTCATTTATTTCAGGTCCCACAATTTACTGTCAGAATACTGTCATCATTCCTAATGATTTATGCCTCAGTATATGTCATCCGTTAGTGTGGGTCAGTTTAGTACTTTCCTTCTGGTATTGTTGGAGTGAATAATTAAATATGTGCTTGACATATATAAAGCACAATAAAATCATTCATTATTGTTTTGTTATTTGTCTCTAATCTTGTTGTGGGAGAGTAAATGCAATACGTTAAAGATTTCTTAGTATAGGTAAAAAAATGCCCATGTAAGATTGGCCTCCTTTGGCAAAAATTTTATTCTTAAGTCCTGTAATATTGGACATTATTTTCTTCTCTTTTTAAAATTTCTACAAGCAATAAACATAGATGTTTCCACATTCCAATTTTCTTCCAGGGGAACATGGAGAGAGCTGGTGGGCCCTCCTTCTCAATTTTTATCTCTGCTTAGAAATGCCACAGTATATGTTTCCATTTTTGTTAGGTGTCTTGTATCAGTGATGAAAATGGAAAGATCACAACGAACACTATGAAATACAGATTATGCTCAGATCCTATTTTGAAAATTCACACTCTAATAAAATATAAAATCTTGACAACATCAACAAATTTCTAGAGACACATGACCTACCCAAATAGAATCAGGAAGTCACAGAAAGTTAAAAGAGATCAAACTCCAGCAATGTAATACAATACACCACCAAAAGCCTACCAAGAATAAAAGACCAGGACCAGACGGATTATAGGCAGAGTCTACCATACCTTGAGAAATAAATACCACCAATCCTCCTCAAATCATCCCATAAGATTGAAAAGGAGGTAACACTTTCCAACTCATTCTAAAAAACTAGCATCACCCTGAGACCAAAAGCAGACAAAGACACACCAAGGAAAAAAATTCTGATTAATATTCCTAATGAACATACATGAAAAAATTATTTATAAATTACTGGAAAATCACCTTCCAAAACATATTAAAACATAGTGCACCAGGATCAAGTGGGGTTCATCCCAGGGATGCAAGGTTGGTTAAACATACAGAAATCAATAAACATAATTCATCACATTAATACACTTACAGACAAGAACCACATGATTATATTAATAGATGCAAAAAAACCCTGCATTTGACTAATTACAGCATCCATTTATGTTCAAAACACTAGAAAAACTAGGGACAGTAGGAACATACATGAATTTTATAAAAGCTGTATGGTAAACCCAAGGTCAACATCAATTAAATGAAAAATTAAAAGCATGACCTCTAAAGGTAGAAACAAGAGAATGATGTCCCGTATCACCACTTCTATTCAACATAGTCCTGAAAACTAGCCAGAGCAGTTACACAAAAGAAATATTCAGGGATACAAATAGGAAAATAAAAACACAAACTATCACCATTTACTGATGACATGTTGCTATAATCAGAAGATCCAAAAATTCCACCAGAAAACTTATTGAACACATATCCTGCACAGTAGCAGAATATGAAATTAACACCCACAAATTAATTGTGTTCTTATACATCAGGGGTGAATCAACTGAAAAAGAAATTAGGAAAACTATTTCAGTCACAATAGCCTCATAGAAAATAAAGTATTTGTGAATCAATTGAACAAAAGAGGAGAATGTCCTACACCATGAAATCTACATCAAACTAAGGAGAGAAATTGAAAAAGAACTTAGAAGATGGAAATATCTCCCATGTTGTTGGATATGCAGAATTAATATGGTCAAAATGGTCATATGACAAAAAGCACCGCACATATTCAGTGTAATTCCCATTAAGGTTCTAATGTTGTTCTTTATAGAAACAGAAAAAACAGTCATGAAATTCACTTTGAATAATAAGAGACCCAGAATAGACAAAGCAATCCTCAGCAAGAAAAGTAAAACAGGAGGCATCACCATACCAGACCTTAACTTATATTACAGAGCTATAGTAACAGAACAGCATGGTATTGGCACCAAAACAGGCTTGAAGACAAATGGTACAGAATAGAAGATAAAGAGAAGAAAACCGGGCTGGGGATGTGGCTCAAGTGGTAGCACGCTCGCCTGGCACGCGTGCGGCCCGGGTTCGATCCTCAGCACCACATACAAAGATGTTGTGTCCGCCAAATACTAAAAAATAAATATTAAAATTCTCTCTCTCTCTCCCTCTCTCTAAAAAAAAAAAAGAGAAAAAAACCACAGGAATGCAGTATTCTCATATGAGACAAAGGCACCATAAACATACATTGAAGAAAAAATACTCTTTTAAAAAAAAGGTGCTGGAAAAACTGGAAATCAATGTGTAATAAAATAAAATTATACTCCTATCTCCCATGATGCTCAAAATTTAATTCAGTGAGGATCAAGGATCTGAGCATTAGACCTGAGAAATTGCGCCTACTACACAAAAATGTAGGCTCAAATCTCCAACTGACTTCCTCAACAATACTTTTAAAACAAAAAAATTATAACCCTGTCTCAAATTAAAGACAAAATTGGGCTGTGGATGTGGCTAAGTCGTTGTGTGCTCCTGATTGTAATCCATGCTAAGCCCCCCCCCCCCCAAAAAAAAAGAGTAAATTCATGGGATGGTATCATATTAGAAAGTTTTCTTGCAGCAAAGAAAACAAGCAAGATGTGGAGAGAGCCTAGAGAATTGGAGAAAATCTTCGCAACCTGCATCTCAGAGACAGCATTAATCATCAGGACATATAAAGACATTAAAATTTAAAAAACAGATAACCCAATTAATAAATAGTCAAAAGAACTGAGCAGGCACTTCACAGAAGAAGAAATATACATGGTCAACAAATATATGAAAAAGTGTCCAACATCACTAGCAATTAGAAATGCATATAAAAACTGCAATGAGATTTCATCTCACTCCACTCATAATGAAAATTATCAAGAATACAAGTAACAATAAGTGTTGTTGAGGATGTGGCATAAAATGTACACTTATACATTGCTGGTGAAATTTTACATTGGTGTGATCACTCTGGAAAACAGTATGGAGATTCCTCCAAATATCTGAATTGGAACTATTATTTGACCCAGTTATGCCACTCCTTAACATATACCCAAAGGATTTAAAATTAGCATATTATATTAACATGGCCACAATCAATATTTATAGAAGCTCTACTCACAATACCTAAGTTATGGAACTAACCTAGTTCCCTTCAACAGATGAATGGATAAAGAAAATGTGGTACATATATTCAATGGAATATTACTCAGCCAAAAATAAGAATAAAATTATTTCCAGTGAATGGATGGAAATAGAGTCTATCATACTAAGTGAAACAAGCTAATCCTACCAAACCAAAGCCTAATGTTCTCTGTGATGTATGAATGCTGATTCTCAATAGTTGGTGAAGGGAGAGAAGGGTGGAATTCCACTGAATTGGACAGGGGCAATGGGGGGAAGTAACAAAGGAAGGGAATGAGAAAGTAGAATGAATCAGACATAACTTTTCTATGTTCATATATGAACACATTACCAGGGAAACTCCACATTATATACAACCACAAGAATGGGAAGTTATATTCCAAGTATGTATATGTCAAAATACATTCTACAGTCATGTACAACTAAAAAGAACAAATGAGTAAATACAATACAGGAAAAAATAAAATATGCATTTATAAATGCCTGAGTACAAAATAACAAGAAAATAAAAACCCATAGATGTAAATCAAGACATACATGCAGATATAGGGTAAGATCATACACAAGTTCGTACTATTGATGTAGATTACTTTTCCTCACAAAACTTTGAATATATTACATTACAATTTTTTTTCATTCATGGAGACTATTCTATAACATAGAAAAAAAATGTTTTTACAAGAGTGGCAATGTTGCTTTAGATCAGTTTTTTTTTTCAGAAGCTGACCTTTTTATCTCCATTTGGTTTGAATAAATTTTATTATTTGAGTGTTGGCACTGGTCAGCATCAAAGGACTAAGTGTGCCATAGGCATTGGCCACAGTATTGTGGATGCACAACAGGATGTGGGGTCATTGATCCATGTCATGCTTATGAACAATGGCAAGATGGAGTCTACCTAGTACAGAATGTCAAAGTAGCTGATGAGTGTGAGTGGCTCTTTCTTCTTGGGAGCTATTTGGAGACAATCTTTAGCTACACAGAGGCAAAGACTGATATTCAGTCTATACAAGAAAATTATGATGTATCCACTGGGAAAAAAATAAGGCCCATGAGAAAGACATCTCTTAGTAACATCGGAGAAAAAAGCTCCTGTGGTGGTAGCTCATGGGCAGAAAGGAACAGAGATCATTGACCAACAGAAGACAAAACTGTGTCTTATTGAGTGTGGCCAGTATACAGGAAAGATTGTTGCTAAGTCATGGACATGGTGAGGACCCACAAGATCAAAAATTACCCCAGGATAATATCTGATGATTTAAAACTCAAGTTGGCCAAGCAGGAGCCACTGGACCTGATGGTGCAGCCTGAAGCACACTCGCGACACAGATAGTACAAAAGGGGAGTCCCATCACTACTTTGTGCACACAAGCATTTTGTAATATAACTGAAACACGGGTTCATTTCAGGGGGATGTTAAAGCAAGTATGTGTTTTGGGAAAGAGAATCTGGAGCGTGTCACAGTAGTTACATTTCCACTGATATGTTTTCAATCTTCATGTCACCTTTTTAGTCTCTAGAATTTCATTGTATTAAAATATTGTCATGTAAATAAGACAGGCTCTCATTCCCCATTTCCATATCAAGTCCATGGCTGGGGTGTGGCTCATGAGTACTGAGCCTAGTGTGCAAACAGCTCTGTGACCCTGATTGTCCCTGCAGTAATTAAGTAAGTAAATAAAAAATTCCCACTCTGCCACAGTCCGGCTGCAGCAAAATAACTTGGGGGTGACGAAGAACTTGTGTAGATCGATACAGCAGGAGTGGAAGCCGTTTATTGCAGGACAGGAACAGTATTTATACATTCCACACAGCTTATCTAATTAGCATAAACTAGATACATCAGTCAACCAATAAGGAATCTCCACACTTAATGGCTCGCTTTTGTTACTTCTCAAACCACTCCCTCTGGCATTTTGCCAGGCACCATCCAGACTTGTTTACGAACTCTAACATTCCCCTGGCAAAATGCCAGGTGTTATTTTGACTTATTTACAGACTCTAACATTTCCCCCTTTTGTTTAATTTAAATAACAACCATAGTGGTTTTTACAGAAACACCATAAATAACCTGCTACAAACAGAAAGGGAGGATACAAAATGCCACAATACCAAGCCAATTGATGGCTCCATGCAAGAAGCCCTTGGAAAAATTATACCAGCAATGACACCAGCAATGACACCATTAGCAAAGATACCAAGTAACAATTTGTTGTACATTACAGTTTGTTGTCTCAGTCCTGGTAAAGCAGTGTCTCAATAGATTAACTCACAGTTCAGGTAAATCACAGTCCAGGTAAGTTCTGCAGGCAGCTAGCTTAAATCACAGTCCAGGTAAATTCTGCAGGCAGCTAGCTTGATATGAAGTCTCGTCTGGTTCTCAGCAACACTGGAAATTCTTCTACATTTGTTTTCACCAGCACTGGGATGAAGGCAGGAACTCTGGATGGCTAAAGAAAATCCTGTAGCATTCTACTAAGAAAACAACCTTCTGAACAATTTAGTA
>NW_026005963.1:189867-218444 GCF_001458135.2 Marmota marmota marmota | reverse complement strand
TGCCTCTCCGCTTCATGCACCCTCCGGTAACGAAAAGTATTTAGTAATAGCCTTTTGCTGCAACTTTTTTCCTGATAATCCTTCTTCTTTTGAACTTTCTTTTTCTTTCTGACTAGAGTTCCTGGGCTCTTATCAACACATGCCCTAACTATTCTTGGTTCCACTGGGGTGCCTTCTTCCCTTAGTAATTTACTTCTCATCCCTTCCATATTTTCATCACAAAGACAATACAATACACTGAGACAAAACAAGACACAAACATACTGTATCAATCTTTTCCATTTTCTTGAAATGACCATTTTTCCTCTCGCCCTATCTGCCTAGGGACGAGCAGATTGCCCCCGTCCTATCTATGGACGGGCAGCTTTTTTTCGTCAACTTACCCCTGAGTGTCCCGGGGCTCCCCGTACAGGCCACCATCTGCCACAGTCCGGCTGCAGCAAAATAACTGGGGGGTGACGAAGAACTTGTGTAGATCGATACAGCAGGAGTGGAAGCCGTTTATTGCAGGACAGGAACAGTATTTATACATTCCACACAGCTTATCTAATTAGCATAAACTAGATACATCAGTCAACCAATAAGGAATCTCCACACTTAATGGCTCGCTTTTGTTACTTCTCAAACCACTCCCTCTGGCATTTTGCCAGGCACCATCCAGACTTGTTTACGAACTCTAACATTCCCCTGGCAAAATGCCAGGTGTTATTTTGACTTATTTACAGACTCTAACACCACTCAACATCAATCATTCTTCCAAATCATGATTTTGTACATGTCCCTTGAGTTGCCCATATCACATCCTCCTCTCTAAGCCTGTCATTCACACTCTGCTTTCTTTCATATTATAAGTTACATTATTAAATTGGTAGCATTTCTTTTCTATTTTTCCTGCAGGCTTCTTATGGGAAGAGATATTGTCCCATCTGGATTTGGAGGTGCAGTAACCACAACAAAGTTTCTTACATAGTGTCGGTGAGCAAGGATTGTTGGTGTTCATGTTGGATGAGTGGACATAATAATCTTCAAGGTAAACTATCCCAACAGGCTCAAATATCATGGTTTCTATAGGCAAGCCAGAATTGCGAAGAATTTAGTAAGATGAATCTTTCTTGCTGGTAGTCTTTTTTTAAGCAAGTGCCACCATGAACTCTCCGGGACAGCACTGTCAACATGCTTAACTAATTTAGTCCCAGTTAACATTACAGTAAAAGTGGATAAGGCTAATCTTTTTTTCCACTGCATTTTTGGCATGAGCAAGTGAACATATTAAAATACTTGGAGTGTGATTGACATAATTAAAAGCAGCACAGAAGTGTTAGTTATTGGTTGGTAATTTATTACTATCGAACTATGTCTTGGGAGAGTTCATATAGTATATTAAAGATTTTACATCTTTTTTTTGTAAAAACAAAGAGAGAGAGAGAGAGAGAGAGAGAGAGAGAGAGAGAGAGAGAATTTTAATACTTATTTGTTTTTAGTTATCGGTGGACACAACATCTTTGTTTGTATGTGGTGCTGAGGATCAAACCGGGGCCGCACGCATGCCTGGCAAGCGCGCTACCGCTTGAGCCATATCTCCAGCCCGATTTTACATCTTTTAAAAAATATTTTTCTTTTTTAGTTGTAGTTGGACACAATACCTTTATTTGTTTATTTTTATATAGTGCTGATAATTGATCCCAGTGCCTTACATATGTTAGGTGAATGCTCTACCAATGAGCCATAACCCCAGCCCCAAGATTTAACATCTTACAGGAAAAAAATGCCTGCCAGAACCCTAAGGTTCTTTGCCAACTATTTTTTTAAATTCCACTTCCCTCCAGAAATAGCTTCAGATATTTTAAAACCCTCTCAGGGAAACAGAGACACAACTACAGTTGCTCTACTTCTACATTATCCAGAGTATGAAACTGAATATTTTAAGTTTTGGGTTTTTTTGGGGAAAATATTAAAGAAAACAGAAAAACTGTTCCTCTTTACCAAGCTTAAGTCACCTTGCCACCAAAGCTCGGATTCAGATATTTGTGAACCACACTTGGAAATATCTCTCACAATGATAATCCAGTTACCATTTACTTTTTCTCCAAAATTATACAAAATCCTGGAGGATTTTGAAATCCTTACACGAAAAAGCAAATGTGAAGTCTGTAATCATTCCATGACTGGCTTAAAATTGTACTTTAAGAATGTTTTCGTGAAAGAAGTTTTAAATTGACAGCATCATCACTGGACATTTGAGAGGAAGGATCATGAAAAACTCTTTATAAGATAAAATATTGCCTTTAAAAAATACTCCTCTATGTTATTTTAAATTGCTCATATTTCTTAATGGAAAGTCAGTAACATTATAGTAAAGAAATTTGTGCTTTTATTTCTTAAGGTTTTTATCATTTAACATAAGCCAAATATTCCATAACATTTAAAGAATCACTAGGTATGCAAAATTCTGGAAAAAATATATTTTTTCTGTGATTATTCATTAGTAAATAATAACTCTAAAGCTAAAAGACCAGGTGAGAGAAAATGTAAAATCCAGATGTATGTCAAGTATTAAAAAAAAACATTTTTTTTTCATAAAAAGATGTGTGAACTTTGGCCAGGTAGACAGATCTGTGGTTGTCTGTACTAATGTCACTCTGACAAGCCATGAAAAAATACTGTTTTATTTGGTTACAAATTTAAATTTACTGTAATATTACACTGTCTCTTTTCTTATCCTTAGCTTTTGTTTTATTTGTTTTGGTAGCTGAGATTTATCCCAGGTGTGCTTTTCCTTTTAGCTACCTCCCCATTTCCTCTTTTTTTGGTTCCTATTTTGATACAAAGTCTTACTAAGTTGCTTACTTCCTGGCTAAATTCTGAGACTGGCCTCAAACTTGAAATCCTCCTGCCACACCCTTTGGGGTTGCTGGGATGAAAGGTCTGTATTAAAATCCCTGTCCTTCATATGTTTTAGAAAAAGCACAAAGATACATACTTTTTTTAAAAAAATCTATGTTACACTGAGAGCAAGGTAAAGTAATTCTGATATAGTCTACTTACAAATATTTTAAAACTATGAAATGTCATTATTTTTATGTAAATATACTACACATTTTATTTGACATTACTACTAAAAATAAGATTATATTACATATAAGTAGTTGCATCTTTGAGATAATAAATTGCCCAATGAAGATTTGAAACATTTTAAGTTCTATAAATGTATGTAAAGATGGAAATTGCTGGACTTTGAATTATTATTCCTCACGAGTCCTTATACTTTAAAATCACTCATGTAAGATAATACATATAATATTATAAATTATTAGCACATTAGGAAAAGTACCTGTGTCCTGGTTATGATGTAGCAAGAGTCAGATGTAAAAATGCCTTCCTCCAGCTCCTACCTATGAGCTTCCCCTTCCTTCTCTTCCACTCAGATTTTGAGCCATGGCTTCCAAGATGAGGTTATATGGAGCAGACAGCTTTAGCTCATCTCTCAATAGACTACTAAACTTGTTGCATCTGAAGTCTGACAGTGTCTGTCTTGCAGAATTAGAGAAGGCATCCTCAAAGGAAAAGGAAACTACTACTTCCATTCTCAGACAATGGTAAACAAGCCCCATCTGGATGAAAACTTTTGCATGTGTAGCTTTCATCTTTCAAGGCAAGTGACCTTGGGTTTTGATGGGTACCAATCATAGAAAACATATCTTAGCTCACTAAAATGGATCCAAATGGGGTACAGCCTGGCAGAAAAGAACAAATTATGAAAACTAGAGTGTTAGATATGAATAAATATAAATTAGGAAGATGGATTTCTCAGGTCTGTGTGCTAGAAAAACTCATAGCCATGACATTCGGATATCAATAAATTTGCCTCTCAAATTCTATTTCTACATACATTGAGCCAGTAAACCCAGTGAGTTGGGAAACTGTGACAGGAAGATCAAAGTTCAGAGCCAGCCACAGCAATTTAGCAAGACCCTAAGCAACTGAGAGAGACACTTTCTCGAATAATAATAATAATAATAATAATAATAATAATAATAATTTTTAAAAAGGCTTGCGAATGTGCCTCTGTGGTTAAGCACACCTGGGTTCAATCCCTGGTACCAAAGCAAATAAATCCCTTTGTTTAAAGAAGGAAATATATACCTATTACCTGAGTCATGCTTGGATATGGACTGGATCTATTCTCAGGTTTAAATACACAGTCCTCATGGAACATTTCTGGTCCCAACTGAGCTGGAAGGTCATCTCTCCAGCCAGTGTAAATTCGAGCTTAGCCATGAATGAGCAGGTAGTGTGAGAAATTTGGATTAGGACTTGCTCCTTCCCAGTTTCAGAAATTACAAAAGAGAATGATTTTCCTGTTACATGGGGCAAGCCAAATGTCTACTGCTGTGCTCACTGAGAACTCTGTCTCATGACCATATGAGCTTCGTGTATTTATCCAACAATGTGCACCCTTCTCCTCTTTGCATGAGTTCACTTGCTGAATTCCCACCAAAGCTTGACAGGTAAAGTGTTCTCATTTAAAGGGTAACATTAGAGAAGTGAGGAGGACTATGATCTTAGATCACTATTTCCTGAAGCACAGGTGGAGCAAAATACCATTAGATCAATTTTTGTTTTAATATGAAGAAATCACTTGTTAGGAAACAGAGAGACAGATTCTCGGTGTAGGGATGTGAGGGTGTGTGAGCTTCCTTGGACATTCAAGGTACTAATTTCCTGTCTAAGGTCTTTTTTCCACTGGTCTTCATAAAGAAGGTAAGTATTGTAAGAGTTGATTTGGTTGACCTGCTGGTAAGAAAAGACCATGAAAACCTCAAAGGAAACATGGCAAACAGAAGAAAGGACTGTACTGCTGTGATATTAATTATCAGTACAGAGGCATCTGTATCACTCATGAGGACTGGTCATCTCTCAAGGTAAAAGGATAGAAAATGAGTAAGAAAGGAAAGGAATTCATGCCTGACCTAAGAGTAAGTGTCTCCTACTATTTACATCCTTCTTCACTGTGGTGCATTTGATAGAATCACCAAACCAACACAAGGCTCCCAACATGGGTACAGCATTGTGAATGGCTGTACAGCTGGAGAAGCATTGAGAAAAGCAGTCTTGAATATACATGATTATGCACACCTCCCATCCTGAGAACCTGCCTACTTCCTTTCTTCCTCCTTCCTATTGTTTATTTGGATTCAAGTCTTCAGTTGGCACAGCCTCACTTTATACACGGGAACAAAGCTTGCTCAAAGTCACTTTCCACGTGGTCAATCAGGGCAGGAATTGAGATTTGGACCAGCGTCTTCCTGTTGTGGATACAGTGCTCAGGAGAGTCATTGGGGCCTTGAGATTTGGGACTTGAGTGTTGACATCAAGAGTAAAGAGAATCTCCCTCTGTGAACCTTCTGGGAAGGGTGAAGTATTCTGGACAGGACTAAGGGCTCAGGCTGCCCAAGGGCTCAGATTAGGGACTGTACAGGTTTCCTGTACAGTCTGCCTTCCCAAGAGACCTGAGAAAGGAACTGGTGACACAGGTTCCTGGTTCTATTGGCCTAGATGGTTCCTGAACCTAAGGACTCTGAATAAGAGAGTCAACAAGAAACAAATCCAATGCATCTCTTTTCTCTCTACTAGAAAAAAAAAAAACTGAAATTTCTTCCTTGCACTTGAAAAGAAAAAAGCTCTGAAATGTGTAGTCTGGGTTTCTATGGTTATCCAAGCATGCCATCAAGCCCCAAACCCTCCCTATTTTGCATTCCTATTTTGTCTTCTCAAGACAACTAACAGGGTAATGGGAAGAAAGAAAAAACTAAGAGCTAGAGGCCCAGTGGCTTCCACTGACATCTCATTGGCCAGCACATAATCATAGCTACTCCCGTCTGCAAAGGATATTGGAGAATGTAGTTGGTTTGGGGGGCTTTTTGTTTATTGGTTTTGTCCTATTTTTTGTTCCAGGGACTTAACCCATGTGTGCTTAACAACTGAGCAACATCTCCAGACCTTTTAATTTATTAGAGACAGGGACTCACTATGTTGCTTAGGGCCTAAGTTGCTGCTGCTGGCCTCTAACATGGGGTCTTCCTGCTTCAGCCTCAGCAGTAGCTGGGATTTCAGGGATGTTCTATCACACCTGGATACTTTGTGTTTTATTTATTTAGGTGCTGGGGATGGAATCTGGAGCCACACACATGTGAAGCCCATGCTCTATCACTGAAGTGCACCTCCAGCCTTAACACTGTCATTTTGAAATGCTGACAACACATTTTTTTTAAATGTGGGGTTGCAAGTCATCAGTAGCTAACAAACCTCACTCTTGATCACTGGAAGTTGGTTCCCCAAAAGGCCTGACCACACACCCATGAGAGCCAAAGAAAGATCCTGAATGACTCCCAGGGATAGTCCAGGCCCCATGGAACAAAAGAGGGTTGTCTGGAGCTTAGCCCAAGTAACCAGCTATGATGGGATGGCACTATAGCAGAGCCCATGCAAGGTCTCAAAGGCTGGCAGTGTGGGCCGCTAGTAAGGATGGACCCTGGATCTGAATGACCCCTGATGGGATGTTGAAGGGATGGGCAGAGACAGTCAAGTTGAGCTATTGTTCTTTCATGTGTGTTGGGGTGGGGGATACAGGTACCAGGTGAGGAGGGTCAAAAGGTGGGAGCATTTGGGAGCAGAGGGATAGCCCAGAGGCCTGTGGCTGGGATACAAGTGTTGGCCATACTAAATACTCTGAGTATATGAGTACTGAGGTGTTATTGGTACATGTGGGTCTTCGAGGGTCCATGAACGCCTCCTCTGAGACTCAGTGCACATCCCAGACAGGTGAGAGGCACTGCATCCCAAGATGTTGGCACCCCCAGCTTGGACTCCCCCACCTTCTGGCTTCAAGGAGATGCTTGTCTGTTCCATCAGTACTGCCATGTGACTCATGTCCAGCCTACCCATGTGCATGCCATCAGTCACAAAACCCTAGCTCCACTAGGTTTCAGCATCCATGGAAATTGACTGCCTTCCCTACCAAGAAGGAGAATATCACTCATAATTAGATCCAGGGATTTTATCATGCCTACCAGAAATCTCTCTTTACATATCTGCCTTTCTCCATGTAGATGTCACTCTTATGTACTGTCGATTTTTGCTCCCTTCATGGTGACAAGGTGGCCTGAGTCCTGACTGGGGTTGCAAGTCACCAGTGGCTGACAAACCTCAATCTTGGTCACTGGCAGTTGGTTCCCTGAAGGGTCTGACCGCACCCCCATGAGAGCCCAAGAAATATCCTGAATGACTCCCAAAAGGCTGTGTGACCTTAGACTCCTCACTTGATTGGCTTCTCTGGGCCTCTGCCAACTGGGAAACAGGGTGAGTCTTCCCAATTTCCAGTGTGTGATGAAGGTGATGATTTGGTGGGGAAGGTGTTTCAGGCAGGGATGCAGCATGAGCAAAGGAAAGATCTAGAATACTGGGAAGCTCCTTCATTGTGGATCTGGCAAGGGCTGGTGATGGGCATCCATGGCTGGGGCAGGTCCAGTGCTCAGCCTGTGGTTATGAACTGCAGAGGACCCAGTGGGCCCTTCCCAGAATCAGCAACCTCAGTGTCTACACCCAAGATGTTGTCACCCCCAGCTTGGCCTCCCCACCTTCTGGCCACAATGAGATGCTTGTCTGTTACATCAGTACTGCCATGTGACTCTGACCACTATCACTTGTTACAAACAGCTCATCTGCTAGCTGTCCATTAGGACAGATCTACCACTGGGTCCTCTGGGCAGCACAGTCCCTTGGGTTACACAGTGACAGAAGAAGGTGAGGTCCCCCTCAGGGAAGGTGGCTTGGAAGCAGCTTAGTGTAGGACCTCAAGGGTGGGGTGGTGCATTTCCCCCACCCCAGTGAATACCAAGACCCTAAGGTGTGTAAGATTCAGTGCCACATCTGATTAAGAGGCAGATTCTTTCATCCCCTACCACAACTACATGCAGCAGTTCTGCCTGTGGCTGGCCTCACCCACCTGCCACCCAGAAACTCTTACCCACTTGTGTAGGGAGGATGCCTTAGGCTAGGTCTCAGGTACCCTCTTCATGCACCATATCCTTGCACCCAGGTTCCTATCAGAGTCTCAAACAACATTCCAATGGACCCAAGTGCCCTTGTGAGCCCTGTACCCAGCTTTCTGACTTCTCTGATGTTCCCTAAACCTTGTGTGTGGTGCCCTTTTTACTTCTTCCCAAGGTCGTGTGCACTCTCTATCCTTTGTGTACTTATGTGTCAATGAACATCACCAAGACACAGAAGCTTTAGAGTTTTGAATCCAAAAAATTGCACAACCAGTCTGGCATGGTGTAACAAGCATATAACATGTCAGACATAAAATTCTCAGACAGAAGGATTACAAATTCAAGGTCAACCTTAGCTACTTAGCAAGCACTTAAGCAACTTAATCATGACCCACTTCCTCCAGGCACACCTTACCACCTTCAGTTTACACTCAACTAATCTCATAAAGGCATTCATTCACTGGTTGGTTTTAGGCTCTCATAACCCAATCATTTCTCCTCTAAATCTTCTTGCATTGTGTCACACATGAGCTTTTGGGGGACACCTCACACTCAAACCATAACACTACAGAACTCGGGGGTGCCCACCATGTGGAATGCTTTCCTGCAGCACAAAGCTGTTTGCTGCAACTCAAGACTCAATCACTTATAAGATGAAGGATAGAATATGGAAAATGGGTTCCTGTCAAGTATTCTCATAGATTTATCATCTGAAAATCAAAGCATGAGTCAACACTGTTTTCACAGCCACATGTAGATGCAGTTCTTGTATTTACTAAAGGAAAGCTTCATTGTTTTAGTTCCATAGATATGGCCGCAAGTAAGACTTCAAGGCTCAGGGGACACTAAGTCCCAATAATTTGGAAATTTTGATTTTTAAGATAGATATTATATAATAAGAATTAGAAAAAAATGTTTATTTTCTAACATACTAATTAAGTAAATTTATCTATTTACACATTGAATAAATTAAGCTTTATACCTCTGATGTGCCCAGGAGGAAAAAAAACAATATTCATGCCATCATCCAGGTGCCATCTCACTGGCTCTCTTTAAGCACACAACCCTAAATGGTTTTCTTGGCCTTTCATTTATGTATAAAAAATACACCCATTTCTCATCTATCTATTCCATGTAAGTTACAAAATATACTCTAATAATGTTTCAAAGGAATAACATCAATAAATAAGAAAAACCTTTCACATCATATTTTAAAAGAATGATATGAGATAAAACCTGCTGCCAACTTGAATTCTCAAGTTATTCTTGTGAAATTCAAGCTTCACTTGAAAGCTCTTTTGAAAACTTGAGTCTTAACAATACATAACCTTATAAGACAGGTGAGGTAGTCTGTTTGGAAAATCTGTAATCTGAGGATATAGGACTACATCATACTCAGATTTACTGAGGGACTGGAGTCCTACAAGCATAAATGGATGAGCATAAACAGCAAATCTTCCTTGAGGCAGAAAAGCTGATCACCTTTCATCATACCATGAATCCAGGAAATTGACCCCATCAGGTGCATACACCAGCAACCCCTGATGTTAGCTTGCATGGAGCCCCCAAAGAGACCATGCAAACTATCACCAAGCATCAGTTCTCTCCAAATTTTATACACCACACCCATATTAGTGAAGCACATGCTCCAGATACCATTGTTATATCTGTACATAATTATTATAAAGAAAGGTAGAGAGATATTCTGAACATTGTACTAGACAATGTTTTTTTTTTTTTTTTGTAGAATATCAATATGTCATGACAACAAGCTAAAATACATCTGCCATGTCTTTTTTTATCCATGCCTCAACCCACTCACACTGGGGGAGACAGCACAGTTCAGGGGATCAGGGGACAGGGCAGATACTCTCCACACAGAGCAGGATAATATGGGAACTTCCATAAAAGACAATGTTGAGATGGAGCTGACTCACCCAACATTCCAAGCACAAGACTTGTTATCTTGCACATGGGAGAAATCCAGTTGCCCTCAGATTGACTGGAGGTAGATCAATAAGGGGATAAATCACAGAGAAACTAACATAGAGAAAAGCTCTAAAACACTTCACATTTGTAAGTCTACAACAGAAAAGAAAAAGGAAAGTCCATATGGGCAGTGAGGGGGTAAACAAAAGGTAAATAGAATAAAAAAATTTAGAGTGAACTCGGCACATGAACTCTCTATAGTCAAGCTTGAGGGACCTTGTAGTTCATGGTGGAAGCTGGGCACCCCTCAGGAGAGAGAGAACTCAGTTCAGATTCTCACTAAAACATGTATCCTGGAAATATTCACTTCAGACTTTGTTTTATTTTGCAATTACTAAGATCATCGCCAATACTGAAATATATGCTATCACCAAATGGACCAGAAATAAGTGACCAGAAAAAAAATGCTTGGTTTCTTGTACCCAAGACAACACTCAGGATAGAAATTGAGAGTGTAATTGAAGGCAGAAAGTCCTCAGAAAACCCCTTGAAAATGTGGGTATGTATTGTCATGTGAGTGAACTGATATAGGGTAAGGATGAAAGGATGTAATTCTTTTATTTTTATGTCCACAGCATGAGAATAATCTACATAATTCTCGAGATTAAGGTGATGCATGATTATTTATGTCAAAACTTAGGCAGGTGCCTTATATACATGGGAGAGCCTACCTTGGCTTGTTATCACTACACCATGCTGGTTGACTTCACTTTGAATGCCATTAATATTTTTCTTATCTATAAAGAAATCTAAAAGGGGCAGAAGGCCAGGATGTGAGAGTGACCACACACACTGGAGTGGGTTATGTATGAAGGTACACTGGTCAACACACTCCAACTTTGGGCAAAAAATGAGCTGGAAAATAACAAACATAATATGGGAGAAGTGCTGACACACCAGGGAAGGAAAAACCATCACCAACTCGAAAGTCAGTTCTAAAGATGATGTAGTCACCAGGAACCCCCACCAAAGAAACCTTTACTATAATTCAGATTTCCAGAGACCCTATCATAATTAATACATGTAAACTTCTCTCCTAGCCAACAAGATCTTTACAAAGAATGCCAGCAGGATTTCTGCAGAGAGATTATTGTGGGTCGAACAAAGCTTCTTCTTTGTTGTAAAGGCTGAGTTTCTCTTTCTTGTAAAAACCTAGGTTTGTTAATTGAGCTTGTTGTTGTAGAAAAGATGCTATTTTTTGTTTACTTTAGTAAAAACTCATGAAACCTCTGTATGACTTAAAATATGAAACAGAGAGTTGTTTTTTATAAAAATTGAAATTTAACCTTTATTTTAACCAATCAATCAATCAACCAACCAATTAATTAATATGGTTCTGAGGATAAAATATAGTGAGTTATTTGTACTAGGCAAGTACTCTAACACTGAGCTATGATCCAAGCTTATGAAAATAACTGTTAGTCTAGGGCCATACCACCCTGAACTCGCCCGATCTTGTCTGATCTCGGAAAATAACTGTTATGCACCCATCCATCCACTGGCATGTTTCACTCCACTGAGGATAATTCTAAAAAAAAATAATTTCCAAACCCCAGGTCCAGAGATGTTTTAGCCTTAGCTCTTTGGTACCACTGTAGCTTAAATAAACCTGCATACTGACAATGACTCTGATTTCCAGCCTAATTTTTCCTACAGGAAGGACACAGCATTTGAGAAATACATGAAGTCAGGGAGAATGAACTAGAAAATCTGACTATGTGAACGTAAGAAAGGCATTAATTTGTTCCTCAATTCACCACCCCAAACACAAGTGAGAATTATATATATTTTTTCTTGCAAATTAAAATATTTTTAAAGTATAGTTCAAAGTGCTTGCTTATATGTGGGTATATACAATATTAAGATTTTTACATCTGTTTAAAGAAAAAAATATCAAGAACACGCAATTACTATTCCAATTTAAACAAACAGGAAAGACCTAGAGGTGCTTTCTCACTAACATAAAGCTATCACCCCTCAGAAACACAAAGTATCCTAAGTGAGAAGGTCTCTCTGTTCAACCCAACAGTTTAACAAAGACAGTCTTGTGTTCTTACTAAGTGAATTCCACTTTCCTTTCCCATCAGATACTCTGTATTTTATTACTAAGAAAAGTAGATTAATTCACATATATTTTTGAATCATAATTATCTATCAGAAGTTGGGGAGAGACAAAAATCTAACACACAAACATAGAGACCAGTAAGATGAAAATATTTTGTTCAACTTGGGTATGATGGTGCACACCTGTAATTCCAGTGACTCAGGAGGCTGAAGCAAGAGGATTGAAAATTTGAGGCCAGCCTGGGCAACTTATTGAAACCCTGCCTCAAAAAAAAAAAAAAGATATGAGGATGTAAAACAGGTGAAGCAAGCCTCAATACAATTCCCAGTACCACAGATCCATAAATAATAAATAAATAAATAAAATTTTTGTTTTAAAATTGTACTTTCATAAAATGAGTCTGACATATTCACTATTAATGAAAATAGAAAAGGTGTTTTTAAAATGGTACATGGTCAGAATATAAATGGATATCAGTCTTCATCTACTGTAAATTCTGCTAAATTACTTCTGAGCCCTTTTCTACTAAGGAGATAAAATTTATACCCTATTTTTCAAAAAAAATTTTTGATGTAACTTCAGCCCAACTTCCATTGTCCTCTGATGAGACATGTCCTAGTGGTTAGAGTTCATGTTCAAGTGCTGAATCCACTTATGTAATATTTGTTAAACTAATAGGAGGGCAAGAAATGTCTTTGTGAGAAAATGCTAGTATGTATTTTTCTATGAATGATCATATTCAAAATTTCTTTCCAGGGTGATACTTTGAATAAAAGAACCTGTCTTCAAAACAAAGTTTTATAAAAAAAAATACTTTGATTATATTTATTTATTTTTATGTGATGCTGAGGATCAAACCCAGTGCCTTAAATGTGCTAAGCAAGTACTCTACTGCCGGATTTCTGTTCCCGTGACTAAAAGGCTCAAGGGTCACTCCAGTTAAATTGGGATTATTGGGCTGCACAAAATAACCACACAAGAGACACAAATTCCTTTTTCTTTGGGGTCACTGTGACAACTCCTCTGATCATAAGGGTCTGCAGAAAGAGAGAGAGCGAGAGTACACACTGACCCTTTTTATTGAGGGAAGCTATTCAAATGAGGCAAGGGTCAGGTTTCAGGGGGCTGAGTCTATCTTTATCATGTCCACTGTCAGCAGGTTGACTGACACCTGGGTAGGCCACACCCAAGGGCACAGTAAGAGAAGGGGACACACACAAAGGCACTTCCATGGAAGATTTTATCCTAAACAGGGCAAGGGATTATATTACAAAGGAACAGGTGTGCATATCTTCACCCATGGGGCTGTAGCAAGACACACCCATGCACGAGACAATGACCCTCGAACCCAAGAAGGGTGCCACATTTCTGTGACTGAGCCTTAGCACCCAGCCCTGGAGTGTAACTCAGTCATGTGTAAGGTTGGTCTCACACTCTACCACTGAGCTATAACCCCAACCCTATGAGTTATTTTTAATAACTCAAAATACAGGTCACTTTTTCAAGAGTATTAATTGATTGCAAAGATGCTAAGAGAAAAACTGAGTGTATTCAGTGAAAACCCACAGCAAAACTCTGTAAATGTTAAGAGAATAATATCATCCTTGAAAACTGATAAGTTAAGTGAATGAAAGTCATTATATTCCAAAAAAGGAATGCATGACTGAAATCTACTAATAGTATTTCATATAAAATTATTAGTAGCATTTAATGCTAAAAATGTAGCTTTATAAGCCACTATATTAAAGCATTAAGTATACTAGTAAGAAAACTTCCCACTGCATGGAAAAAAAAAATTAAAAATCCCGTGAGCTGTGGATGATGGTTGGCACTGCTTGACTGAACTGAACTTACAGAAATCTGACTCAGAGTTCCAGCTGGCCTCCTCCAGGCCCTGCCTGCCCTCTAATGCTGCCTGCTTCTGTGGAACAGAGAAGTACTTACCCAGATCACTTTCAGGAGGATGTGATGACCTGAGAAAAACCATCATAACTCATTTCTCTGCAGGTCTGCAATTTTAGTGCCTCCATAAGTGTTTTAGGATTAGGAGAGAATCATGGTGTCCCAAGTGGAACATTTCACTTGCTTATTAATTTTTAAATTCTTTCCTGGATGATAGTACTCAGGGGAGAGCTGTACTCAAAAATTTTCCCTGACATGAGTTCTACTGATACAGAGGGGTGAAGGACCTGAAGGGTCAGATCATGTAGTCAATATAAATTTCAGGACTTTGATCCCAACTTTAAATTAGTGTGAACTTATTTCATCCTTTGCAATTCTTGGACTCTGGGGTAAGAGATTCCTGGCATCTTCTGAGTCCTCCCAGTGGCTCTGAGGGCCCTCTTCCTGCCATGTGTGACAGAAATCCCCTTCCCTTAGCACTGTCACATAGAGCACTTGGTTTCTAGGTACTACAGGGTCCTGTATTCCATAATTTCCAAGTCCTCAACTTTAGGATTCAAGCTGCCAGTCAAACTTAAAGAAGAGCCAGACATGGTGAAGCATGCATGTAATACCAGTGGCTTAGGAGGCTGAGGCAGTATTGCAAGTTCAAGGCCAACTTGAGCAACTTGGTGAAGCTGTAAGCAACTTAGTGACACACTGTCCCAGAATAGAAAGGGAAAAAAGGGCTGTGAATGTGGCTCAGTGATTAAGTGTCCCTGGGTTCAATCACTGGTACAAAAAAAAAGGACAAATAAAATTTAAAAGAGGATTTAAAAAGAAATGAAACAGCATGTATGTATTTGTCAGAATAAACTCAAATGTTATGTACAGCAATTAAACCTTAATTTAAAAGTTTGTAAAGTCTCCATAATAAAAGAGAAAAGAAAAAATGAAGCAAAATATGGAAAAGTCAAGGCAGAGCTGGTGGATGTGGTTGAGTTGATCAGAGGCCCACTGACCATAATTAAGGCTGAGGCAGAACCCAAGCAGGACTATGTTCTAAGAAAAACTGGAAGGAGATCCCTGTTCCCAACTACTGGAGCCAGGAAGAAGCTCACACTGTCCCTGGTAGAAAAAATATATATAATTATAATTCAGTTTTCAATGTAGCCTATACAAAATTATATGAAGAATTATCAGATATGTGATCCAAAGGACCTTATGGTATATAGTCATAGGCAATAACTGAACATATCCTTTACATTTGTTGTGACAGATGTATATTGCTTGCTTTGGTTGATTATTTGTCTTCCCCTGTAGGGACACAATATGTTTATAGGGTAGAAACCCTATTGCCTCAGATCCATGCTGATAAATGGGTAGAAACAAAAAAGAACCTGAAAAAACAAAAGAACACATCACCCCCCAAAATACAAGATCCTCCAATAACAGAATTTATTGATACCACAGTGGAAAAAATGAAAGAAAAGGAGATTAGAATGAACATATTAAACTGATTCAAAGGTAATGGATAATTTAAGTATTGAAATTAGAGATAAAATTCAGGAAGTAAAGTATCACGACAGTAAAGAGAGAGATTCTGAAAGACATCAAGCAGAAATCCTCCAAATGAAGTAATCAATAATCCAAATTAAAGATTCAAAGGAAATCATCATCAACAGACTAGACCACTTGGAAGATAGTATCATGCAATGATAAAAAAATATACATATAACCTTGAAAATAGAGTTTATGGAGAATAATTTTAAGAGACCATGAACAGAACTTCCAAGAAATAGGGGGTAACCTGAAAAGACCAAAAGTAAGATTGGGATATTTAAAGGAGCAGAGATAAAAACCAAAGGAATGTACTGTCTCTTCAGTAAAATAATATCAGAAAATTTACCAAACCTAAAAGATAAAATGGAAAATCAAATGCTGAAGACTTACAGAACCCTGAATGTATGAAATTATAACAGATCCATACCAAGCCACATGATTATAAAAATTTCTAACATACAACATTAGGGTAGAGTTTTAAATACTGCCAGAGAAAAATGGCAGGTAACATTAGAGGAAAACCAATTCAGACCTCAGCTGGTTGCTCAACACAGACCCTCAAAGCTAGAAGGTCTTCATATAATATTTACCAAGCTCTGAAATAAAATGGGTGCCAACAAAAAATACCATACACAGCAAAATTAAGCTTCAGATTAGAGGATTATAAGAAGCTCTCCATAAAAAAATTAAAAATTCACAACTAGAAAGCCTGCACTACACAATATTTTCAGCAAAATATTTCATGAAGATAAAATTTTTGAAAAGGTAAAGCCAACAAAAAGATTAATTACACTAAATAAATAATCAAAGGAGAAATTAATTCATAATAAAAACTAAAAATAAATAAAAAAATGACTGGGAATGAGATCATTTCTCAATAATAGCCTTAAACATAAATAGTATAAATTCATCCATCAAAAGACATAGACTGGGAGATTGGAGTAAAATAAAAGATTCAAAAATATGTTCTCTCTGAGAGGCTCACTTCATAGGCAATGACATCCACAGACTGAGGGTGAAAATTGAAAAGAAAAAAACCCATATCACACATGTCGTTGAATGAACATAGTTTCCTCCTCATATCAGACAAAGTGGATTTTAAGCCAAAATTAATCAGAAAAGACCAAGAATGACATTCTATATTGTTTAAAGGAATCATACATCAATAAGAGATAACAATAATGAATATTTAAGCCCCCCAAAATGGAACATCTATATACACAAACGAACTCTTCTCAATTTCAAGAATCAAATAGACTATAATACAATAATACTGGGTGACTTTAACATACCTCTGTCATCACTGGATAGATTCTATAAACAAAAACTAAATAAAAAATACTCAAATATTATAATCATTAATATAGACTTAACAGACATATATAAAGTATTTTATCCATCAATGATGAAGTATACTTTCTTCTAAAGAGCACAAGGATCTTTTTCTAAAGAGATAATATCTTATACCACAAAACTACTTTTAACAAATACAAACAATAGAGATCATATTATATCATCTATCAGAAAATAATGAAATAAAATTAGAAATCTAGGATAAAATAAAAAAATGAAGACTAAATAAAATGTTATTGAATGTCCAATGGACACCAGAAAAAAATTAGGAATAAAAAAACAAATCTTTCAAGTAAATGAGAACAGCCACACAGCATATCAAGATCTCTGAGACACTATGAAAGCAGTTCTAAGAGAACAGTTCACTGCATTGAGCTCATTCATTAAAAAAAAAGAAAGAAAGAAAGTCAAATTAAAAGAAAAATAATATTGCATCTCATACCCTAGGAAAAGAACAAATAAATACCAAAACAGCAAAGACAAAAAATAATTAAAATCAGAGTTAAAATCAATAAAATTAAAACAAAAGAAATTATTCAAAAAATTGACAAAATTTGGTTTGTGAAATAAATAAAAAATGATAAACCATTAACATAAGCTAATAAGGAGAGATAAATTATTAAAGGTGAGATAAATTATTAAAACTTATGATGAAAAAGAAAATATCATGACAGACAGTATAGACATCTGTACTAAAATACAGATAATAATCATAAGTTATTTTGAAAATTTAACTCCAATAAAATAGAAAGCCTTGAAGACATCAACAAATTTCTAGATACATATGACCTACCCATACTGAATCAGGAGGATGTACACAACTTAAACAGATCAATTTGAGATTTGAGGATGGAATAAAAATCCCAAGGTTGATTCAACATACAGAAATGCAAGACGCCACCAAAAGCCTACCAACTAAGAAAATCCCAGGATGAATGCTCAGCTGAGTTCTAAAAGTCCTTCCATAAAAAATTAACAAGAATTATCTTCAAATTCTTCCATGAAATAGAAAAGAAGAGAAACTCTTCCATACTCATTCTATAAAGCTAGTAACACCCTTCTACCAAGACCAGATTAAGACACAACAAGGAAAGAATTCTTCAGACAGTGTCCCTGATAAACATAGGTGCAAAAGTTCTCAATAAAATTCTGGCATATTGGATACCAAAACATATTAAAAAGATAGTGCACCACAATCATTTGAAGTTCATTCCAAAAATGCATGGTTGTTTCAACACAAGAAAATCAATATGCATTATTTATCCTATCAATAGACTTGAAGATAATCATCATATGATTATCTCAATAGATGCAAAAAAAGTATTTGACAAATATGGCACCCTTTCATGTTCAAAACACTAGAAAAACTAGGGATACTAGGAACATCCCTCAACATTGTAAAAGCTATATATGCTAAACCCAAGCCCAAGAGCATTCTAAATGGAGAAAAATTAAAAGCAGGCCTTCTAAAAACTGCAGCAAGGAAAAAATGCCCTCTTTCACTACTTTTATTCAACTTGGTCCCTGAAACTCTAGACAGAGCCATTATACAAAAGAAAGAAGTTAAAAGGATACAAGTAGGAAATTAAAAACTCAAAAGACAATCTCAATTTGCCAATGGTATGATTTTGTATTTAGAAGACCCTGGAGGCTGGGATTGTGGCTCAGTGGTAGAGCATTTGCCTAGCACATGTGAGTCCCTGACAAACTCACATAAATAGAATTATCTCTTACTAGATCCCTACCTGTCACCCTACACAAAACTGAACTCGAAGTGGGTCAAGAACTTAGGCATTAGAACACAAACCGTGTATCTAATAGAAGAAACAGTAGACCCAAATCTACCTCATGTTGGTTTAGGAACCAAATTCCTCAATAGACTGATAAAGTGCAAGAAGTGAAGTTAAAAATCAACCAATGGGGACTGGGGATATAGCTCAGTTTGTAGAGAGCTTGTCTCACAGGCATAAGGCCACGAGTTCAATCCCCAGCATCACAAATAAATAAATAAATAAATAAAAGAGATGAATCAATGGGATGGAATCAAACTAAAAAGCTTCTTCGTAGCAAAAGAAACAATAAAGAACATGAAAAGAGAACCTACTGAATAAGAAAATATCTTTACCATCTACACCTCAGATAGTGCATTAATCTCCCAAAGACCTCATAAACCTTAATAGCATAAAAACAAATAACCCAATCAATAAGTGGGCTAAGGAAATGAACAAGTATTTCATAGAAGAAGAAATGTGAACAGTCAAGAAACATATAAAAAAGTGTACATTATCTCTCACAATTAGATAAATTAAAGTTAATACTTCACTGAGATTTTATCTCATTCCAGTCAGAGTGGCAATTATCAAGAATACAAGTAACATAAATGTTGGTGAGGATGTGGGGTAAAAAGTGCACGCATATATTGCTGGTGGGACTGCAAATAGGGAAAACCACTCTGTAAAGCAGTATGAAGATTCCTTGGAAAACCTGGAATTAAACTACCTTTTGACCCAAATTTCCCACTCCTTGATGTATACTCAGAGGATTTAAAATAAGAATACTACAGTAACACAGCCACATCAATGTTTACAGAAGCTCAATTCACAATAGGTAAACTATGGAACCAACATGGGTGCCCTTAAACAGATAAATTGGTAAAGAAAAAGTGGTATGTGTACATACACAAGGGAATATTACTCAGTCATAAAGAAGAATGAAATTAGGGCATTTGCAGGTAAATGAATGGAGCTGGAGACTATCATGCTAAGTGAAATAAGCCAGTCCCCCCAAAACCAAAGGCTGAATGATTTCTTTGATATGCAGAAGCTAATACACAATGCAGGGGTGTGGGGGTGAGGTAAAAACAGAAGTAGCTTAGATTAGACAAAGTGGGAGGGAGAGGAAATGGGAACAGGAAAGCTACAAAAATGAATCAGACATTACTATCCTATGTGCATATATGATTAAATGACCAGTGTAACTCCACAACATGTGCATGCAGAAGATTGCAAAGTTCTACTCCTTATATGTATGTTAACATATATTGTACTATCTTGTATAACTAATAAAAACAAGTATTTTTTTAATTACAAAGAGAATGTTTCTATATATAAAAGTAAATGATGACACTATCAAAATGTGTATCCCATACCATGTTTTAGAGAACCATAATCTGGGCTTTTGCTTCACAATAGCTTGAGAGGCAGGCATCATTTCTATCCTTTTTCACCTTTACAGATGCAGTGAAACTCCTGGAGTCATCCTGCATTGGACCAAGGCCACACCTCCAAATTACACTTCACCTAATGCCCAGATACTAGGGAGTCCCTGTCTGTGGGTCTAAAATCTTGAACTCTGAATGCAGACCAGCCTGGGGTGAATGGCTGCTGAACCACACATTTGACCTCTCTGGACTTCCAAGTCACACTGTCTACACATCAGGTACCAGAAGAAGGCTCTGTGAATAAGCCAGGGATAAATGATCTCTCCTGAGAAGCAAAGTCACTAGGTTGACTTTCTGTAGTATCCTTTCCAGGGAAAGAGGACCACAAGGTCACAAATGAGAGATGCAGCACCCAGCCCACTGGAGTACATAGAAAGTCCAGAGAGAGAGAGAGAGAGAGAGAGAGAGAGAGAGAGAGATGAGGAAGGCTGGGCACTGGTGTCTCCTACCTCCCTCCATTGGGAAACTGAGCCATCCATGGAAAGATTTGGGGGTCATATCTTGGGCCAGTGAAGCACAAGTTTCCCCCTCTCCATTTGGGTCTGAACAGCCTCAATCCACAATGACATCTGACAGGATTCTCAGAGTATTTTCACCTCTCCCAGCTGCCTACCATGTCTCCTCCTTCACACCCAGTGGGATCCACTTCTCTGGTTTTGCCTTCACCTGATCCAATCTGCCCATCACTTCTGGTCCAACTGGACACCACTGGACACCTCCAGACACACCCTTCCCATATTCTAGTTTCCACTAAGCCCACAGAATCATTCTCTTTTATCAATTATAACACTGAGGGATGGCAGGATTGACTTAAATCCATGATCACTTGCTAAATCTAAATGTGCCCACACCTGGTTCCATCTTGCACAGTTGGCTCCACCTAGTCTCCCTACATCTCCTATTCCATCACCTCGAACACATATGCAAGCATCTTCCACTCTCTCCCACTGTGCCACTCTGGGTGACCTCCCACTGGAAATAGAATACATGGGATTCTGCCGAAGTTTCTCTGGTTATGCACACAATATTGGTTGAGGGACCAATGACCAACCTTGGTTCTGGAGTATGATCACACCTGGACCTCCCAATTCAGAACTGGATGCCATTGAAGCAATTCACTCAACTCTGAGTCACAGTCCATTCATCTGCAAAATGCAGCTGTTGACCATACTGGATTAATGTGCCTGAGCAGGTGCTGAGCACCAGCTATGTGCCAGGAAGAATGTAGACTCAGAGCATGTCTAGTGAGCAACACAGGAGGTCCCTGCCCTGCATATGAACATTGGAAGGATTAAAGAAACATGTGTATGCATAAGACCTCACCCTCCACTTTTCCTCAGCTGTGTGGTCTTGAACATGTGGCTTACTCATCTTGAGCTGTTTTTCCTCTTCCCCAAAGGATGGGCACAGGTCCTTGGCAAGCAAGTACTATATGTTCATTTGGATTTATGTCTTACTGGGCACAGTCAAGCTTTATGGATGGGAAAAACGAGGCTTCTTCAAGTCACTTTTACCATGGAAAATCAGCTCAGGACTTGAGATTCTCACCATTGTGTGTCTGATCTAGAGATAATGCTCAGGAGAGCCCTGGGGGCCCTGAGATTTTGGACATGGGTATTGATATAAAAAGAAACTCGCTGTTTATAAACCTTCTAGGGAAAGTGAAAGAAGTCTGCACAGGATGGGGTGCTAACTCTTCTGACAGGCTCAGATTGGGGGCTTCTATGCAGGGCTCATATGCAGGGCAGGGACCTTCTGTGTTGCTCACAGGTTTCCTGTTTTGAAGATTGCTATCAGCTTCTTATGCAATTTTTTATCCTACTAGGTTGCTTCATGGGATGGTTTAGACTGTATATGTTACACTCTTCATTTATCATATTTCTGAGTGCTGTGTTTCCATTTCTCCCTTGCAATAACACATCTTTTCAGCCATCTTATCAAGATTATCCTTGAGGTGGTAATCATTGTTATAAAACATTGTCTTCCAGTTAATCGAACAACATTGTTCTCCAGCACTCCACTCCTCTCTCCCCATTTGGTGAGGGTTTTGATAGCTAGAGAAGGGACACTCAGCTCTTTTCTTTCTATTGAACTCAGATTATTATATTATTATCAAAGCAATGAGGGATTTTTCATCAGTTATTTTTAAAAAAGTTTTTTTAATTTTTTTTAAAGAGAGAGAGAGAGAAAGAGAGAGAATTTTTTAATATTTATTTTTCAGTTTTCGGCAGACAAAACATCTTTATGTGTATGTGATGCTGAGGATCGAACCCTGGCCGCACACATGCCAGGAGAGCGCACTACCGCTTGAGCCACATCCCCAAGCCCCTTGTTTTTTAAATTTTGAGACATTAAAATTAGTCAACTTTCTTCAGAAACATCAATTAAGTATAGGTTCACTCTGATTTTCTGAATTAAAGAATTTTCATTGACTAGACACATCAGTGCCCAAATTATAAACAACATATTGTCTAGTAATTTTAACCAGTCGTTATTCCTATACATGTAAACAGGGAATCGATAAATTTTAATTTCACATTTATCAAGTATACTGAGTTTTGCTTCTCCCATTTTTATGGATCAAATAGAACCGGCACTGGAATTAGTAACTTTTATAGTTTGAGAAATTAAAAATAGGGTTAAGTTCTTTGGAAGGACTTCTTTGTTCAAAACCTCATCACAGAAAAAGTGACACAACATCACAGCAAAACATCTACTAGTATTTTCTTCTTTTATTTCCCAATGTAATTCTATAAATTTCAAATTAATGATGTAAGCATTAACAAAGCTCAACCTCTACCAGTCAAAACATGTCAAAGGAGAATACCATGACTATGAATGTACATTAAATATATATTTTAAATTTATAATAAAGATGGATTTTCCCCTTCCTGGCTCTAAAGGACCTGGTAAATAAATTCCAAAAGCTGGTGAGAAATAAATAATAGTCTTTTTATCCTGTGTATTTATTGTTCATATTAAAAATATCCCTTACCACTTCTCTAATAATGGATATTTCTGAAACACATTTTGTTTAGAGGAAAAAAATAGGGAACTTGAAGCCCACAGAGCCCTGGTCTCCCTTCTTGGGATTCATTTATAATTTTTCAATGCTAGGCGAGCACTCTACTGCTGAGCCACAACCCCAGCCCCAAAGTATGTTCTTTCATGTACATAAGGCTGGGTGTGTATTGCTCAGTCCTAGATGGACGATATTATTGAGACATCATCCAAATCCTGAGAGGTTTGGATGAATATGCTCATTCTGTAGATGAGAAAGCAAATGTGTTCTCTTTTTTTTTCCTCCCCTCTGTGACCTGTTTACCCATAAGGTGATAACTGTCCACACTAACACAGCACATGTGTTCTCTCTTTTTTTTTTCCCCTCGCCTCTGTAACTTGTTTACCCACAAGGTGATAAGTGTCCACATAACACAGGGATTTCCTGATAAGTGTCCTTCTCCCAAACACTTCTTGTTTTTGTCCTTTTTAGTGTGGAATGGGGGTCAGGTCACAAAGATCTACAAGCAACACTATTATTGCTACCATGGCCAGAGGGCTAATTGCCAAGGAAGGAGCCCAAGTTCAGCAGGGCTTTTACTTTTTATACACAAGCAAATTTTGAGTACACCAAAGCAAGGAACTTGGTGCAAGACTATTGGAGGGTGCCTTCTAAATTATTTACATAGATACAAGCTTGGAAACAGCCCAGGGACTCTTAACTTATACAGCTTAGGGACTTTGACTGCTTTAAGCCTAAAGGGGGATTGATCTGTCCTTGTGGTATTGTTTCCATCTGCTGCTACTGAAGTTATCATTGACGATCCCTGTTAGCCACTGCAAACCTCTAGGGTTAAATGTCAGTAAGCAGAACTGCTGTTTGTCTGCATGCAAAGGCACAGCCTGTCAGCTTTGAGGCTGCTCAAGTTCCCATTCTGTCCTACCACAGCCTGAGGGCAATAACAGGAGCAGTCATTATTATTTTTGGCCAATTTGATGATGGCTATGTCACAGAATTACCACCCATTCAGAAGTAACAGGATTCAGAATGCCTGCAGTGTGTGATAAAAATGTCTTAACTGTTTCTTCTTCCACTGAGGCTGTCCCAGCTTTCCTCCCCAGATCTTAAAAATCAAAGCTTACATTTCTCTTTGATGTTTCCTATTGCATGTATGTTCTGTTTTATTAATATGCCAACATACATTTTCCTTCCTTTGGCCAAATATGTCCTCTGCAAATGTCACCTATTTAAGAAATTCCTGTTATTTTCCCTGTGACTTATGTCCTTAGACACAGAATGTCCACGGCTTGTTTCCTCCAATGTGTTAAGTTCAATTTTTTTTTTGGTCTTGGTTCATTGAGTGAGTCAGATGCTACCTCATCATTATTCCCAAAGAGCTCTATTTGAGGAAGGTCTCCCTGACCATTCTTCTAGTTGCAGAAAACCCTTGTTCTGCTATTGATCTATTGAACGGTGCTGTTCAACACTGTTGAACAACAGCCAACTGTGAGCAGAAGGAGGTAGGGTCAGGGGAAGGACACTAATAGGACATCTCCCAGCTACTGTTTATTAAGAGCCCACATACCCTATATTATGTTGTCAAATAAAATAATATATTATCACAAAGTAGATTTAGTATTATAATACTTGAAGATAAACACTATACATAGATATCTGGTGTTTCTTTCACTGATGTAGTTCTGTGTGATCCACAACATTTGGAAACTTCTTGACAATTAAGGTCATACTTTGTGAAGATTCATCTCATGTTCTGAAGGTGCTAATAACATTGGTTGTTTCTGATTGCTTTAATTTGGGTCACTTTCTTTGTTTAGTCCTCTGTAAAAATATGTCAAATTTTGGATTTTTGTGTCAATTTCTTCTGTTGACAAGGAGAATTTTTCTAGAGACTTTAAACAATGATCCACCCACACTATGTCTTTTTTAAATATTGTGCCAAATTCATGGCATATGTCCATCCTGTTTTCATAAAATGCTTTCAATTGGAAGACCATAGTATCCCAAGGAATGATGAAAATAATTCATTCTCGTATCTTAAGTTTTATATGATTTAAATATACCATTTTAAGAGGTTTACTTGCAATGTGTGGAAAGCTCAAGTGATTCAAAAGAATTCACCTGAATTTAAAGAATGGAAAGAATATGAAAGAACAAACTTTAGCATTATTATTCACTGTTTTGATATATATATGTATATATATATCAAAACATATAAAAATATCAAAACAGATATATATATATATATATATATATATATATATATATATATATATCAGGTGATTCTTTTTAAAACATTATCAGTATATGATTTACCTTAACTGAAATAAATGCATTAAAATAGGCATATGCCATATATATATATGCACATAAACATCATAGAATACTAGTGAGGGCTGTTAGCTAATGAACAAATGTGACCCATAAAACTTAGCGACATATGGATCTTTGATGATTATTTTTTTCTATTTTGTCAATTTATCATGGAAGCAAAGCCAAGTTTGATGAATGTGTGATGTAGAATTATGTCAGCTGATTTGATCAATATTTTGGAAAATGTTGGACATCTGTAATGCTACCATGCAATTTATAATTTTAAAAATCTACATTTTTCAACATCTTAACCAAGTACATTTTCCAATATCTTAACCAAGTATCTCACATAGCTTGAATTTTTAATTGGTATCTCCTGTTCATAAAATCAAACATTTCTATTTTTACTTTGTTTAGAACTACATGCTGCAAAGAACCACGAACTAATTAGTCCTTACACCTTTTATTTCCTGATAATAGTTTTTGAACATGTGACTGGAAGTATTTTATAATGATATATATCTCACAGTTATAAGGCACAAATTGAGGAAGAGTTGCACTTTTTACAAAAAGCTATAAAAACATTGGGAGAGTACCAGGTAGTGAGCCAAAGGGTACTGTACCACTGAGCAACATCATCAGCTCTTATTACTCATTTATTTATTTTTATTTTGAGACAGGATTTGCCAGGCTTCTTACAGCTTTACTCAGCTGCTGAGGCTGTATTTAAAACTGTGATCCTCCTACTTAAGCTTCCCAAGCTACTGGGATTACATGCACGCACCACCACACCTGGTGAGATACCCCAAATTTTGCAGTATAATTTTTATACAAGGGCCTTATGAGTTTAAAGAAACGTCAGTTCTTATTTGGAGGACAATAGAAATCTTAGACTCCCATGGAGACCCATTCTGGGGTGAGAAGGATCCTTGTTCTTTAAATAAAACCTGAAAATTAAATGATTCTATTTACCACCTTCACTTCACATGTGTAAAGATTAAAAGAAAAATGTTGGCATATGTTTCTACTGATAATTGCACTCTGTCCACATAGTCACTCTGAACCAATGACAAAATACATGTGGGATATATAACCATCTAGAGCAAGTCATATACAAAATCTAAAATTCCCTCAGGGTTCTCTCATTAGAAATGGTGTTTTGGTCACGATTCTGTTTTGGTCATTTATTATGGTCCTGTTTTGACAGGGAAATTTATTTTATTTATTTATTTTTATGTGGTACTGAGGATTGAACCCAGAGCCTTGTATGTGCTAGGTGAACATTCCACCACTGAGCCACAACCTCAGCCCATACCAGAAATATTCATGATGGCAAATATACTGGTTGAGAATTTAAAAGACAGCAATAATTATAATAAAGAATTTTCTGTCCTTATTCTCAGGCATTGGTTGTGCACTGGTTTCCTACATAAGATGAATAAAAACCACAAACTGCAATACCATGAACATAAGAATAGCCTTTTCATGGGAAATTGTCATTGGGATCTTGGCCAGAACAATCCTTCATCTCTTCCATGTTCTTGTGCTTTTCCTGGAGCACAGATCCAAGCCCAATGACCTGCCCATTTGTTTCCTGGCTCTAATCCACATAATGCTTCTGCTGACCAAAGTCTTCATAACTACAGACATTTCAGGGTCTTGGGATTTGGGGGATAACATCACATGTAAATCAGTTTTATACTTGTACAGGCTGATAAGGTACGTCTCCATATGTGTCACATGCTGGCTAAGTGTCCTTCAGGACATCATCTGCAGCCCCAGAACATCCTGTTTGGCAAAGTTCAGAAGTAAAACATCCTCTCACAACCTATGTTTCTTTAGCATTCTCTGGGGCTCCAATACACTTATTAGGGCTCACCTCTTAATCTCCCTTATTGGTAACACCCATAAAACCTCAAACCTTTGTTTTTCTCTCAATTCTATACTATATAACACCTGGGCCACTTCTTCAGGCATTTATTTGCCATCTTAGGGATACTCCAGGATATCTCTTTCATAGTGCTCATAGCCCTCTTCATTGTGCATATGGTGGCTCTTTTGTGCAGGCATAAGTGATAGTCACACACCTTCACAGCACCAGCCTGTCTCCAAAAGCATCTCCAGAAATTAGGACCACCAGAACCATCCTGCTGCTCATGGATTTCTTTGGCTAATGTAACTTGTGGACAGTACTGTGTCATCCTCAAAAATTATGTGGAAAAAATGAGAAGTTTGTTGTGTTGAGAAGTTTGTGGCCCCTGGATATGCCACACATAAGACCTTAGGTCTTTATCAGCACTGAAAAATATATCATTCATGTTTTGAAATCTGCGTTGAGGAGGACAGTAAATATGTGACTATTCTGTGACACCTAAGTTTCTTTACATGAGCCAATTCACATATGGTAATGCATGGCACACCATAACTGCTCTCTGGGGAGGACATGAACACATGGAGATATGCTTTCTCTGTTAACCCTCTTTATTTGGTATGTATATATGAGAGTTGATCTGATTACCAGCTTAAGTGACAATATCTAGAAAATGGCTAGGAATGAGACTTCTGAGCTCAACTGTGAGGGTGTTTCCAGAGATGATTGGCATGTTGGAGAGCAGAATGAGGGTGGAGACACTCCTGATAATGGGCAGCAGTGTCTGCTTGAGGTCTAGGTAGAGAAAGTGGAAGAAGGAAGAATCCATAGGAGATGCAAGATATGTTCTTCTTTGTGGGTATGTCTCCTGCTGCAGCAAGAAGGCTGTGAAGAAATTAAAAGGAGACAGAAGCAAAGATCAGAGGCAAAATGGCTGCTTGTTCCACTTTATTTACATCAATAGGTTACTGCTGAGAGCCACGGCCGAGTCTGTATGGTCCCTGGCATTTTGCCAACAGTATTGATTGACAGGCGAGGCATTACTATCCGCCTCTGCCGCAACTTTTGAGTTCTCGCACTATTTTGGAGTTCTCGTGGGGATTTCCGGGGATTCCCCGAGAGTTCCCATTGGTTGGGGAAGTGCAGGAGGAGGGATTTCCGAGAGAGATATTTCCGGCTGGGGGTTCCTGGAGAAGCCTCGTGGCGTTCGGGAGGATTCCCCGGGAGCTGTGTGAAGTGTTTTCCTGCAGTTT
>NW_026005963.1:120905-189727 GCF_001458135.2 Marmota marmota marmota | reverse complement strand
TGTTGAAAGCTTGGGACTCCATGGTGGATGCCACTGGAAGGTGGCACAACCTAGTGGGAGGCCCTTAGGTCATTAAGGGTCCTTCAGTCAAGGGGAATGGTGGGACCCTCACTCTTTCCTCTTCTTCTTTTGCTTCCTGGCCATGAGGTGAGCAGTTTGTTCCACCATGCACTTTCCACCATTGCCATCTGGCAACCCCATCAGAGGTCTAAAAGCAATGATTCTGCCAAAATAAACCTTTTCTCTTTATAATTTAACTACCTCAGGTATTTTGTTATAGTGATGAGAAACTGACCATACAAAGTTGTTACTAGCAGAGAAGCAGTTTATAGAACAGACTAACACAAGTACATTCCATGTGGTCTCTGACAGCAGGTTCATTGTGGAACTTGAATTACAAAGCACCCCGTGATCTTCACATATGGACAATGAAGGGCAGGTGCAGACATAGCCCACCTGGGAATTGTGAGTGTGTACATGCACAGACGAAGTTGCTTCCTTGCTTGAGTCTTTGGAAGAGCACAAGACAGATGACATTAATATCTAAAAGGAAATGTTATAATACAAAGATAATCTTGATGAATATATACTTCTGGGAACAAAGATGCTGCTATATATAGGGGCTAGAATAAACACTGAGCTTCTAAATGGTGACTTAGTCACCACTCCAAGGAGCACAACTACCTTAAGACATAGAAACCTAAAACAGAAACAACAATAACAACAGCTGACCATAACTTAAGGGAAAACAACGATTGATTTTCATGGATTAACTATAAGTGGCAGTCACAATCAAGGAAACACTGTGTTTTTGCATTATCCAAACTACCCCTTAACTCTGGTAGTGGATGGGTATGGTGAGGATGGAGGGAGGAAAGGGGACTAAATCCTTCCCTGCTCTACTAGAGAACGCCTAGAAGGACATAATCAGGAAGTAACAACACAGCATGTTAAAAGATACATACAGATAAGCATAAAAATAAGCAGATACAAGAGGTGACCTGGTTGCCTCCAAGGTCTGGAAATGTGAGAAGGGAAGCAGAGAACCACTGTTTTCCATGACAGCACTTGAGGAAAGGTCCAGTCCTCAAACTATTTTTAATTGATAAAACTTTTTTTCTGATAATCCTTCTTCTTCTGAACTTTCTTTTTCTTTCTGACTAGAGTTCCTGGGCTCTTATCAACACATGCCCTAACTATTCTTGGTTCCACTGGGGTGCCTTCTTCCCTTAGTAATTTACTTCTCACCCCTTCCATATTTTCATCACAAAGACAATACAATACACTGAGACAAAACAAGAACACATTGTTTTTTAAAATGGTCACCCATTCTCTCGCCTTCCCTTAGGGGCAAGCAATTTCACTTACCCCGAAGCTTCAGACGTTCCCCGCAAGGGCCACCAAATGCCGCAGTCTGGCTGGGCACAAATCACGAGCCACTGAAGCAGGAACAAACTTTATTTTTAAACTGCAGGAAAACACTTCACACAGCTCCCGGGGAATCCTCCCGAACGCCACGAGGCTTCTCCAGGAACCCCCAGCCGGAAATATCTCTCTCGGAAATCCCTCCTCCTGCACTTCCCCAACCAATGGGAACTCTCGGGGAATCCCCGGAAATCCCCACGAGAACTCCAAAATAGTGCGAGAACTCAAAAGTTGCGGCAGAGGCGGATAGTAATGCCTCGCCTGTCAATCAATACTGTTGGCAAAATGCCAGGGACCATACAGACTCGGCCGTGGCTCTCAGCAGGTTACTTTAGGTCACTGGCATTATTTGTACATCATTGTTCATTGTATCACTAAGCAAGTTACAGAGTTAGCAACATCATGCAGCATACTTCTCAGTTACATATTAAGTCGCCATGTGCAATGTTAGGAGCTTTGTGTTGCTCTCAAGGAAGTTCATTGTTTAAAGTTACTGTTATGTGGACAGGTTCAGGAGCAGTGAAACTTGGTGAAACATTGTGGTTGTCTACCAAGAGCTTTTTTTATTTTCAGGAGCTGAGTGCTTGAGATCAAGGTCAAGGCTGATAAGACTCTAGCACAGAGACTCCTCATGGAGGGCATTACCACAGCAGCTAGGCATCCTGCACCTTTGCACAGAAATGTTTCCAGGTACTGAGCATGTCACAGCCATGAAGTCATCAGAGGCCCCAGTCTCAGATACTAGCTCTCCAATTCTCTCTGGAATTGGCTCCATACCATGATCTCTGAGGAATGTTCACACTGCTTTCCACTCTTCAATACCAAAGAAAACTTGCTGTCCTGTATATTTCCACAGTAAGAATCCTGGTACCTTTTTTTGTTGTTATTTTATTTTTTATTTGAGATTTTTAGATCTACATGATGGTGTAGTGCATTTTGACATATCATACATATGTGGAGTATAATTTATTCTAATTAGCATCCCACTCTTGTGATTGGGCATGATGTAGAGTTTCATTGGTCGTGTATTCAGATATGAACATATAAAAGTTACATCTGATTCATTATACTATCTTCCTATTCCCCTCCCTCACCATTTCCTTCATTCCCTTTGTCTAATTTATTGAACTTCTATTCTTCCCTCACCCCTTATTGCATATTAACATTCATATATCAGAGAGAGCATTCAGCCTTTAGTGTTTGGGGACTGGCATATTTCATTTAGCATTATAGTCTCCACATCCATCCATTTATGTGCAAAATCATAAAGTCATTATATTTTATGGCTGAATAATATTCGATTGTGTATATATACCACATCATCTTTATCCATTCTTCTGTTGAAGGGTACCTAGTTTGGTTCCATAGCTTAGATATTGTGAATTGAACTGGTATAAACATTAATGTGGTTGTGTCACTGCAGTGTGCTGATTTTAATTCAGCACACTGAATTATATATACTGTATAATACTGAGGAGTATTATATATACTGTATAATACTGAGGAGTATTATACCTGGGCCAAAAGGTGGTTACATATCATGTTTTCTGAGGAATCCGCATACTGATTTCCAGAGAGGTTACACCACTTGGCAGTCCCATCAACCATTTATGATTGAACCTTTTCCCCTTCATCTTTGGTAACATTCATTTTTACTTATATACTTTATAAATGGATTACACGTTGATCTTGGAATTCCTAGTTCCCCAGAATACCAATAAAAATACATTTATATTCTTTTAAAATTACCTAATATGTGTTCTACTGGTATAGTAGCTCAAATAGTGTAAGACAGACCCTGAATGGCCAAAGCACCCTCAAGACAGAGCAAACCTGAAAGCATCACACTTCCTGATTTGAAAACATTTTACAAAGCTGTAGAAATCAATGTGGTTGAATAGTAGGCAGTGTATATACTAATACACAGAAGAGAGAACCAGGACAAGCCCAGTTACATACTGCCATCTCATCTTTGACAAGGGGACTGTTTCAGTGAGCTTTTCTGCTGCTGTGACTAAAGGATCTCATGAGAAGAAGAGGAAAATTTTCTATGAAGGCTTCTGGCTTCAGAGGTCTTCACTAATAGAAGGCTGAGTCCATTCATTGGGGCTGGAGTTGAGGCTGAACATCATGGTGGCAGACTGTGGAGGACAGAAGCTCATATCATGATCAGAAAACAGAGAGGTATGTATTTGTTGGATACAAATAAATACCCCAGAGACCCAGAGGAGGGGCCCATCCGGCCCGCGGGGCAGACCCGGAGGAGGGGCTGGCATGGGCTGCTGGGGTGCAGACTGGATGAGGCACAGAACACAGAGGCTTTGCTTGTGGGTCACCAGACCGAGCTCTGGACAAACATAAGGTCTCCCCAGCACCCCTCACCTCACCAAACACCTTACGAAGGAAACAGAGGGAACCCATCTCGGAAAATCCCATCAACCCTTAAAACCCATCAACTGGTGGGCGTGGCTACCAGAACAGTTCTGTGTCTGATCAGGTACCCGGTTTCCAACTTCCCCACCATTAGCTGCAATAACTCAAAATTTTTCCCACAAACTTTTTTAAGAGGGTGTAGCTATATCAATGCAAAACAACAACTGTATAAGCACCTGGTTTCCATCTCAGAGACTAAGAGTATGAGGCTACAGGTGGAAGCTCAAGTCCCCTCACACTGGCTGCCTCCACCACCTTGAATGCAGAGACTCAAGCTAGGAATAGACAACTCCATCTGCTGGAAGAAAAGAAAATAGAGTTCTGAGAGACTTTTTTTTATTTGCTTTCTCTTCTCTCTCTCTTTTCATCCATTCATCCAGTCTCCTCTACCCTTCCCCCTCTGGTCCTAACAACCTCAACATGTGTGAAACCAAGAATTGTGCATGAAATAGGACTTTAACAACTGAATCACCAGAATAATATAATATAGAGGAATTGCATATACCCCATCTTCCTCCCCGCCCTTTTTTTCTTATTTTCATTTTCCCTCTCTTTTTTTTTCTCTTTGTTTCCTTGTTATTTTTTTCCTTCTCACTCTCTCTATCCCCCTTTCAACCCCCTAACTTTTACTATTTATTCATAAGGTAATTTTCTAAATACAGATAGTAGTTTGAATCTATACATTCTTTCATAAATTATCTGTCTATTGGTTAGAGTTTTCCAAAGTTTCTAAGTTAGATCAACCCCATACCTTCACTCCTTTCCCCCTAATCATAACATCCTATGTCTGAAATTCAGTTTTCTATGTGCCACCAGAAATGGTATGCCTTTTATGAAAGTAATGACTGTATTTTTAAATAATAATTGAAGCCAACATCTGTAGACATAGAGTCTAACAATAAATGTGTTAATAATGAAAACTTGTGTATAGATTATGTACTATTGATATTGGGAACTGTTAACATTGTCTTTCTTCACAAAAGAAAGAATTTAGAACTAAACAAGAGCAATATAAATATATAGGAGGGAAATCATTAACACAACAGTTTCACAAAGCTGGAAACAAATGTGAGCAGTATGAAAAGACAAGGAAAGAAAGGACCACAAACAATGCAGGACAAGTCAACATTAGAAGAGGTAATATCTGCAGAGATGGAATGTCAAATAAAGAGTTCAGGATATACATGCTTCAGATGATCTGGAGTCTCAAGGAAGACATTATACAGCAAAATCAGAAAATGAAAGATCACTTTGACAATGAATTACATAAACAAATCCTGTGAAATTAATTAGAAGTATTCAGTATATAATGGTATAGAGTAAACATTGCCATTCACAAAATTAGGTGCAGTGAAAAGAGTGATAGGACCAAAATAAGACTAAAATCCAAACCTGGACAATTAAGTCTTATAGATCCATGTCCAGAATTCAAGGCACATGGCATTATGATATTCTCTCCAAATGCCTTGGGTAGCTCTTCTCCTGTGGCTTTGATGTTTGTAGCCCAAGTGGCCTTCCTGTTGGCTTGTCTCTCCTTGAATCCTGCAGATTTATTGAGATGATGACCCACATCACTGGCATTTTGTAATCTCAGGGCTCTACACTGCAGTTTCAGCTTCCTCCTCAAAATCTCCATACTTTGCCTTCTCATTGGGTGCCCCATGAACTCTGACCCTGCTGCACCTTGCCTGGCCTCCAAAGCCCTTCTTGGAAATCTTGGTGGGAGCCTCCATGATGCCCTAACTTCAGCATCCTACATTCCTGTAAACCCAGCACCACATGGTTGATGGCAAGGTCTACTGCCATCTTGAGAAGTAGCCATGTCTCCAGGGACCATGGCTGCAGCAGCCTCTGAGCATGTAGGTCACTGAACTCATTGAAAAACTTCCCAGGCCCTCTAGTGCCAAAATTATTGCCCACCAGTCTCAAGAAAATTTTAACTTTTCATTATTTGAGTCTGAGATGCCTATGGTCTTTCCAACTCCTTGGGTGCCCTAAGGCCATTTTTTCTCATTGTCTTTGGGCAGATTCTTCAGAACTTCTTTAGGGTGGTAAGGTTTTAGCAACTACTACTTCTTTAGTCTTGGTTGTACTCCTACCATTAAGGTCCAAGCTTTTCAAATCTTTCTTCTCTGCTTTCTGCTCAGAATATCACAAATAATTTGTGTAAAAGCTTCCAACAATATCCATGCCAGTACCTAAAGTCTATGCTACCTAGAAATTTCTTTCACCAGATTAAGAAATTCTTTGCTTTTAACATTACCCTCAAAGTATATGGAAAATGACTACCCCCAAGACAATGTGATACAGAGGAGGGAGAGAGAAAGAAGGCAAAACATTGATTATTCCCCAGTAAATCTTTTCCCAGTAACAAGACAGTCCCTGGGAATGAGGCAAACATCAAACATAAATGGAAGTCCCTGGGAAGAGAAAAATATTGATTATTTCCCAGTAAATCTTTTCCCAGTGACAATAAAGCCAAACATTAATATTGTCTCTGTGACAGTGAAATGACTCCCTGGAGGAGAAGATAAGCACTGGACCTAAAATCTGGACCTTCCTTCCTTGCCCCCTAAAAACAATTTTTAAATATTTACCATCATTTTTCTTGAATGCTCAAACTGACATGTTCTGTCTATAATTAAGTTCAACTCTCATTGTAACCTATAAAAACCTAGGTCCCTCTTGTAATTGGTAGTCATTTTCTACCCAGAAAATCAACACCTCAGATTTCTAACTCCACTGCTGAATAAAAGACTTAGCTGATCCATGAAGTCTGCTTCTGTCCACATTATTTGTGCTTTCATTATGGTGTCCAAAACAGTTTGGTTATTTTTGCCTAAAATCCTCACAGAAAGTCTCAGAATATGAGCATAATGCAGATGATTTCTCAGCCAGAACAAAACAGGAATAGCCTCTGCTTCAAATTTTAATACACTTCTTTTCTGAGCCCTCTTGAGCATAGTCTTCACTGACTATGGCCCTGTCAGCAATCTGGTTTTCTGGGCTCCCACCAGAATTAGCCATTAATCTCCACTTACAACAATATAAATAATTTCCAGTTTACATTGCTAAACATCTCAAAATTTCTCCCACCAATTCCAAAAAGCTACAAATGCTTCTGAACCACATGGTCATGTTAGTTACAGAAACCACTCCAATTCTTAGTACCAATTTCTGTTTTAGTCAGCTTTTTTTTTCCATGCAGTGACTAAGTGACTAAAGGATTGACCAAAGCAGTTATAGAGGAAGATAAGTTTATTTCAGGGCTCACAGTTTTGTGGTCTTAGTCCATAGAAGGCTGGCTCCATCCCTAGGAACTCAAAGTGAGGCTGAACATCATGGCTGAAGAGTGTGATAGAGAGCAGCAGCTTACATCATGATCAGAAACAGAGAAAGATGTCTCCACTTGCCAGATATAAATATATATGCAAAAGCCATACCCATATGACCGGCTCCTCCATCCACACCACTTCAATTACCCATCAGTTAATCCCTACTAGGGAATTAAATTATTCATTGGGTTAAGACTGTTTTACCCAATCATTTCTCCTCTGAACTTTCTTGCATTGTCTCATATGTGAGCTATTGGGGACACCTTGTTTCCAAACCATAACATGGGATCAGGACACAGTGTAGCATGCCTGGATTCTAGTACAAAAAAAAGAAGAAAGAAGAAGAAATCAAAGAAAAGAAATAAATGAAAACAGAGTAGCATGTTGGTTACTAAGGAATGGGGTTATGACGAAGTGGGGAGCTGCTTTTTGATGGATATATATTTTCACATATAGAAGATAAATAACTTTTAGTTATGTGCTGTATAATACTGGGCTTACAATTTTTAATACTGTATTGTGCATTTATACATATTTTAAGAGTATAGATACCTTACTTAGTGTTTTTACTACTATGATGAAAGAAAAAGAGGGAAAGAGAGATGGAGACAATGAGAGGAAGAGGAGGAGGCAGAAGTCAGGCAAAGGAGGACTAGCTCCAAGGTGCTCCTCGTACACTGTCAGCATCCCTGCTCAAAATGGCCTTGTACTTGCTTAAATACTCTGCTGTTGCTATCATACATTTTTATTGATTTATCTTAGTATTTATATTTCATAAGTGAATTCTAAGAAGACAATGGACCACAGGTAGGAACGAAGCACATACGTGTAACCTGCATGTATACTGCAACTAGGCAACTGAGGCACATTGAGGAGTATTAATTCCCATCAGAATTGAGAAAATATGGGATCTGAGAGCGGGGTACAAGGTGAGTGTGTCCTTTATAGCTAGAGAGCCATTGCTAAAACCTCATAGAAAGCCCTTCCTGCACACCTCATTGAACCCTGAGTGAACACCGCATTCAACTCTAAATGCACCCCACATTCAGCCTCTGTGCACACTCCTGAAAGCCTTCAGTTCATACTTCAGAGAGCCACACACCCCACAGAGCCCTCCTTTCACACCTCTGTGTTTCCTCCATGCAATTTCAGGCATCTGTCACTGCTCACCTGAGTGGGCCATCACTATACACCTGGTGAGAACTTTCTACTCACCTCATAGATCCTTCCTGCACAACTCAGAGGCCCCAACACATCACAGAGTCCTTACTGCTCATCTCAAGAGAGTCATCCTTAGAGACCTCAGTCAGCCTCCATTATACTCCTTTACAATCCCTCAGATTGGGATTGTAAAGTGCACACATCAGAGAGACCTTTCTAGACACCAGGAAGCCCACTCCCTATATCTAAAAGTGAGCCCTCCCTCGTCACCTCAGGTACAACCTCCATTCATTTCCCAATGCCCTCTGTCACACCACAGGCAGCTCTCCAGACACGGCTTGAGGGACCTCCCTTGAAATTTCAAAGGATAATTTGTACCTCAGACGGCCCCTCATGTACATCACAGAGACTCCTCACTACTCACCTTAAGGTGCCTCCCTCCACACCTCAGCGAGCCCTCAGCAGACTCTTCAGGCAGCCCTACGCAAACCCATAGATGATCTTCTCCTTCCTGAGCCCTTACTGCACAATTCAGAGCACCATTTCTACTCACCAAAAAGCACTCGTCCTATGCACCTCAAGGAACTCTTCCTTATTCAACAGAGGGAGCACCCCAACTCAGTCAGAGAACACTCTGACACACCTCATAATGCCCACCCTACACACCTCAGTGGTCCTCCCTACATTTATCAGAGGACACTCTCTACACAGCTGAGAGCCCATTCTAAACATCTGAGAGACCCCTCCATTTACAGATGAGAGAGTCCTCCCTGCACACCCCAGAAAGCCTCCACTACACCTCAGTGTGCCCTCATTGCAATCACCAGAGATCCCCTACCACAGGCTTCAGGAGACCATCCTTCACCACTCAGTGTGTCCTCCCTACTCACCATCATATGCTGTCTCTACTCTTCTCAGAAATCCCTCACTGCACATTCAGAGTACCACCTCAGAGAGCCTTCGTGACTCCCCCAGAGTGAGTCCTCTTGCACACATTATGGAGTCCAGCTACACACCTCATAGTGCTGTATACACACCTTGGAAGGCCTCCCCTGCATCCCTCAGAGTCCCCCATACACCACTTAGCTAGCCCCCCTACATACGTTAGATGGTCCTACTTGTACTCCTCAGAGAGTCCCCCTACACACTACTGAGACTGTCTAACTGCTCAGTGAGCCTTCTCTACACACTCCAGACAACACTCCCTGCACACCTGAGAGCTCTCCCTACACACCTCAGTGGACTCACCCTGCACACTTCAGAGAGCACTCCTTGTACAACACAGATCCCTCCTACAAACCTCACAGTGCCTTCACTACACAACTCAGAGAGCTATCTGTCTACACCCCCCGGGAAGCCTTCACTACACACCTCAGAGAGCTTCCTGCACACCTCAGAATGCCCTCCTCATGCACATTCAATGTGCCCTGCACACAGGAGAGCTCTCCCTACTCACCTCAGGAGCCCTCCTTCTGCCCCTCAGAGACCATCACTTCCACAACTCAGTCTCCTCCCTGCTCATCTAAGAGCCCCCCTCGACATGACTTAGAGAACCCTCCACATTCATTTCCAAGAGCTCTACTGCATACACTTTCTTTATCCTGCACACCTCAGAGAACACTCTTTTCACACCTCAGGATGCCTTCTTTACTCACTAGAGTACTCAGTGCATACCTCATATAGTCATCACAACACTGCCATATTTGCAGTTATGTGTACAGGATGGCACACAAGAAGAAGATAGGAGCCCAATGTACTTTCCAAATCAATGTCCTGGTGAACACACACTTCAGACAAATTAACAATTTCAGTTAGGTGAACCCAGTTGTTATAATGGGTCCTAGAAATTAAGAAGTTGATTTTAATGGATTTCCCAAAGCTGGAGTACAACAGCAGAATAACATTATCATAAGATCAAAACACTTATAGAGTTTTTGTAAGTTTATTTTATTTTTTTAACTTGTAAGTTTTTTTATTAGTTGCTCAAGACAATACAATGATCTTGACATATCATACATTTGATTCAAATAGGGTATGAATTCTCATTTTTCCACATGTACAAATTGCAGGATTACATTTGTTATACATCCATGTGTATACATACAGCAGTCCTAGTGTCAGTAGCAAATAAGGTGGTAATCCAATTTTCCAAGGTGCATTGCAACCCTGTTTGAGCCAACAGCTGTTGAGCTGAGACTATTAATGATTTTATATCCCCCCAAGTCACCAAAGGTCAAGTATCTCAGGGCCCTCTTGTATGTTTTCTTCTCTTTTGAGGAGAAAGATCATCTTTTTGTTTGGAGAAATCTTCCTCATGCAGGGTCAAATAAAACTCTGGATTAGGTTGTGAAATCCCTGATGCCAACTCAAGATTGACAGTCTCATGCACTGAGCCAGAATCCAAACAGGACCTGTTGGCATAAGCCCAGCAGCATATCCTTTTCCCCATGTGATCAGAGGTACAGGGTTTTGTCATCCTGTGTCTGCTGACACAGTGTACTTTCCTTAAAATTTTACAGTGGTTGTTTGGGAATAAAGTGTCCATCCAAAGCAGATGACCAATTATGAGTATTATCTTCATATTGCATGTTGAGTGCATTAACTAAATAAAGCAATATTTAAGGCATTATAAATAAGAGAACCTAGGTCCCTCTTTTTTGTTTCAAGAGGCATGTCTTCAGGGTATGATATGTTTATTTAAACAAGGCTTGTCTGGTAGGATTTTGAGAAATTCCATAGGTTAAAATTATATTTAAATGAGTAAAAAATTGTTCCAAAGCACAGGATGTATATGCAGGAGTGTTATCTGTGTTTAAGTGAGCAAGTTTGCCCATAGTTGCAAAGCAGATTAATAAATTAGAAATGTGAGCAGATACTTTTCAGATCTATGGGCACTAGCCCAAATAAACCCAGAATGCATATTAATAGAAACATGGAGAAAGGAATAAGGATGAAAGGGAGGAAAATGGGTAATGTCATTTGTCAGAGTGCATTAGAATGTTGGCCACATGGATTTGTGGATTCCCATGTAGGGGCCCAGAAGGGTGTACAGTGAGAACAGTTATTAACAATGGCAAGAGCCTATTGGGAAGAAATAGAAAACTTCTTCATTAGTGAGCAAGCATTTTGGTGAAAAATCCTCGAGATTGTACAGCATATGAAAATTAAGAATAAAAAGATCTCACAGCTGCATCTTCATGAGTGTTACCTTAAGTCAGAGGTCCAGAAATTTTAATGTGGCTGCATATATGAGCAAAGAAGATACAGGGTTTATGATGCAGTAAGAGTTTGAAGAGTTAAAAAAAGAGTTGGTAAATTAGAATCCAATGAGGGAAAAACACAGATAAAGAAATGAGAAAAAAGTTTAGCTACATATTGAGAATCTGTAATAATGTTTAAAATAGTTGAAAATAATTTCAGCACCAAGAAAATGGCAGCCAATTCAGTTCACTGTGGGGAAATTTGAGGCAGGACATAATATTCAGTCCACTTTTAACATTAATAAAAACAGATATCATCCCCCTTTGTTTACCTCTATCTATATACATTGTAAACCAATTTCAAGAGGAATGGTATAAATCAAGAAAGAGGCAGAATGTGTAATCTGCATAACAAAGAAAATCTCCCATCATGAAGCATGCAAAAAGAAATTAGTGCTAAAAAATTTGTTAATATGGCTTGATGGTAGGAGGACAACTGTAAGTATTGATGATATAGGTTTTTCCATATGTGAGATATAAAACATGAATGTCAGTACTTGTTAAGAATAAAATTTTAATGTGGTCAGCAGCAGTTAATTGTGGATATATATCAGCAAAATGCAAAATATTATGGCCTGAGAAATGAGGAGAGTATAACTGTATATATATATATATATATTTTTTTCTTTTTTGTAATAGCTACTTATATATAAGTAGCTATTATAGCTGCAAAGGCATAAGGTTTTCCAGCAATAACTTTGCCAATGATAATGGCACATTTGATAAAGGAAGTCAATCCACCATTACTGTTTAGAGTTTTTGTTAAAGCTTTGTAGAGCAGAGTTATAGAGAAGCAGTCAAATAAAGTGTGGAGGCAGGGTTCTATTGTTTCTTTAATAACTGAAAAAAAGGAGAGAGCACTTGGGTGTCAGCTATAATTTCTAAGTTATTTATTTAAAAAACCTATTATGAAGATAAATCCCATTTATGTAAAATTTAATTTAATTATTTTCATTGTAAACTAAAAATATAAGAAAAATATAGTTACCAGTATTAATCATCCCTTTTCTCTTAAAGAAAAATCTCAGAAGCAATGGATATTTTATTACATTTTATACATTTTTTTTTAGAAATTAAGACTTCCTTGTCTGGCCACATGAAAAAGTTTTTGAGTTTGAATTTTAAATACATTTATATTTTTATTTAATTATTTATTGAATTGAATTGTTTGGATCCATTTACTTATTTAAATTTTAATTGGTGAGTGCTCATTTGTTTAAATGTCAACTTGATACCAAGTACATAATACATAGACATAGGATAGGCCTGTATAATTGTAAATGCCATGTATAAAATCCAGTAGCCATGATGGACACTGAAATCAAAAGTTTCAGAAAGCTGTCTGTTTGTACCTGATGATGTCAGATTTATTTCCAATATCACCATGTTTATATCCCACTAAATATTTATTAAAAGAAATTTTTGAATATAATTGAGTTAACTCTGGAGAAACTGACCTCTGGATAAAGTCATAAAATAAAAATCTTTATAGTTAGATAAAATAAGACTAAACTTATGTAGAATATTAAAAAAATATGCATGGAAACAATATTAACATTTTTATCAGGTCAGAGTGTACTTTTAGCTTAGTAAGTTAGTGTATACATCTAAACAATGTTGAAGCCTATGAAATTCCCAGAACACAAATTTTGAAAAAGAAAGCTTTTACATTTAGAATAATTTTAATTTTGTTATTCTGTACTGTAACATTAGGTAGGAACTGGTTAAGAAAGCTGACTGAAAACAGATAGGATAGCCAGCCAAGTAGTTTGGATTTAAAAGAGACACCCACTTTTTTTGTTTGTTTGTCTTAACTAGTTTGTAAGTCTTGTAAATCTTCCAATGGTCTCCACATATGGCTGAATATGAGTGACTATTGTTTGTGGACTGGAGGGGCAGAGCATTGCAGCCACAGGGAGCTGTTGAACACACGCTCATTATTGTCTCCTGTGACCCAAACCATGAAGGCCCTTTCTAAAAGCCATACATGAATCCAACTGAAAGGGGAATAATGGTAATGTCAGTATCAGTATCCAATAAATTTGCAATTGGCTATTCATTTAAACAAAGAGTTAATTTAGGTGACTTTCAGTGATAAATAAACATGCTCCAATGATAATATAGCTAAACTCTATATCTCCCCTTTTGTTTAAAGGTTGTTGAGCTGAAACATAAGGAATAACAATCAATTGAGCAATACAGGATACTTAAGGGAGTCTTAAGAGCATATAGGACCATATTTGGACATACTTTGTACTTGTACAATCAGAATAAATTACTTCCAGAATAAAAAAAAAAATCCTTCTTTAGCACTATGCGAATTAGGCAAAAGTACTTATGGGTAAAAAATTCCTGAATTTGAGTAGCAATTTTATATACCTCCCTGGGAAGCCACACTTGGGCAACTGCAATAGTAGTTAAATTTATTTTAGAGCTCCTTCTGGTGCATGAAAGGACTTCTGAAAGAATGTTTTTTTTTTTTGAACTGGAAACATTGTGTTATGGAATCTTGAGTGGGCAGTGAAAACAGATTCCCCCTCTTTTGTCCTGGGTTGGTAGGTCACAATTCTTTAAACACAGCCAAAGCTAATAGCTCATGCTCTGGATGGCCAGTGGGATTTAGCTAAATAGGACAGAGAGCTAAAATATGCATTTATTCCTTCTTCCATGCTTGCCATAAACATTCAACCAAAGGAGATCTAGCCAGTTGCAGTGGTGGTGGTGTAGAAGACTATGAATGCAGAGGGAATAGCTACATAAAGGAAGCTGCAGCAGCTGTTGCTAATGGAGCAGATGTTTGCTGAGAAACATAGAACTTAGAAATAGCATTGTGACAAAGAAACCAAACTTGCAGCACAAGCATTGGAGCTCATGGCTCTTCATGAAGATTTTAACCTATATCTTCCCAATCTTTTAAACATAAAGAACCATTTTCTGGGTACCAAGGGTAACAAGAATCTGTCTCTGCCAGCCAAACAGCCAGGTCAGCATTACATAGGGTATATCCAACCTTGTGAAGTAAATAGGAAAGCTCAGCCCAATGCTGATGTTGAGTGTCAGATAGGGAATTTCCCATAGCTAACCAATCAGGATCAGTACCAGCCAGTGAAAGATGTATGTCAAATCCTGTTGTAGGAGGTAAGCTACTCCCTTCCCCCTCAGAACATCAAGAAGGGTCCCTGTTTAGGGATCACTGGGCTCCAGGCTCCCTGTGGACAGAGATGTTGTGAAATAGTGTGGGGACAGGACTCTCCCCAGGTCCAACTTGGGCACTAGTGTAAAGAAATTAAAAGAAGACATAAGTAAGGTGCACAGGCTGACTCATTTGAGCTGTCAACTTTATTTATGCCAAAAGGCTACATTTGGTCTCTGGCATCAGTAGTATGTTATTGTTTATTATATCACTAAGCAGATTACAGTAGGTTACAATGTAAGATGTTTTGCTTATGGTCAGATATGTGCTCCAGCCAAGCATGCATTGATTATGTTAAGAGTGCCTGGGGAAAATCGCTGAATATTCCAGTCATGGGAAACAGTGTGTCTGTTATTCTCCAGGAGTTTGCTCACCAGAGAAATGCTGTCCTGTCTATTCCCATGGTCAGAACCCTTACACATTTCAGTTTAGCTCTAGAAATTTCCTGAAAAAATTAGGCCTAGAATTATCAATGTTGTAGTGTGCACTTTAAAAGATTGCTAAAAGAGTAGATTTTATGGATAGTATTCTTTTTTTAAAGGAAGACTAGAATTAGCTAAATAGGTGTGCATCCTATATAATCACACATGGATCCATGCTCAGAGAGGACTTTTACACTTACTAATTTATACTTTGTACTTATTTGTACTTATGATTTGTAGGGGAAGCCCAACATGATTATGAATATAAAATTCACATGGAAATGTACCTGCTGCCTGCCATTCTTTGTACCCATTTTTATATAGCATTCTCAATCCTCCTGCAGGACTCTTATAACATGTTTATGTTGATTTTGATATCTTGTGTTAATAAGGACACTTTGCTTAATCAATTCTTTTTTCATTAAAATTGTGAATTTGTACACAGAGAGAAGATGGTGGGCCAGAGGAAGGCAGTATTCTGTGTCACTTCGTGATCCAGATTTCACCTAGTTGAAATACTGCATCTCTGAGAGTGTCAGAGGACCCTTATATAGCTAATTTCTGCAGAAATCACCAGCTCTGTGACCCCCAGTCAGGGCTCTGAGCCTCAGCATTGAAGTAGGACTTTGGACTCCTGACTCCTGAAACCCAAAGCCTGATGTTCTAATCCATGCAGCGCTTGCAAGCACCTTAGCAGAATCACCTATTAGCACCTCTGCAGAACTTTCAGACTTAACACTTCACTCATACAGGTCACTAAGCTGCTATCTACCCGCAGCACAATACCATTGCCTGGCTTACCCCACCTCACCAGACACCCAGGCACTGGAACCAGACTGCCTCCATCTTGGATCACCTTTCTCACCATATTTGGTGGGGGCAGCTCCCAGATAAGATCTCCATCTGGCCAGGAGAGGTCTTTGAACCCTACCAGAGCCCTACAAACTTATAGGGTAAAACAACAACACCTCAGACACACAAGCTGGAAAAAAAGACACATGAGCAACATGAAAAGACAAGGGAATAAAGTGCCCCAAACAAATCAAGACACCACATTGTTAGAATAATTGGCTGCCACAGCAGAAGAAATGACAGAGAAAGAGTTCAAGAAGTACATGGTTAAAATGTTCTGTGAACTCAAGTAAGATATAAGAGGGCAAATACAGGCAGTGAAAGATCACTTTGACAACAAGCTACATAAACAAATACAGGAAGCAAAAGTTCACCTAAACAGGAAGATAGAGGTTTTAAAACAAACAAACAAACAAACAGAAATCATTGAAATGAAATAAATAATAAACCAATTAAAAGCTCAAATGAAAACATCACCAACAGAGTAGACCACTTGGAAGACAAGATATCAGACAATGAAGACAAAACATATAATCTTGAAAAGAACAAAGACCACACAGGGATAATGGTAAGAAACCATGAAGAGAACATTCAAGAAATACGAGATAGCATAAAAAGATCAAATTTAAGAGTTACTGGGATAAAGGAAGGCATAGAGGTCCAAATAAAAGAAATGAACAATGTATTCAATGAAATAATTTCAGCAAATTTTCCAAACATGAAGAAGGAATTGGAAATGCAAATTCAAGAAGCTTACAGGATGCCAAATGTACAAAATCACAACAGATCTACACCAAAAAAAAAAATGATAAAAATGACCAACATATGCAATAAGGAGAGAATTTTTAAAGCCATGAGAGAAAAGTATGAGATTTCATATAGGGGAAAACCAATTAGGATAATGGCAGATTTTTCAACACAGACCCTGAAAGCTAGAAGATCCTGGAACAACATATATCAAGCTCTGTAAGAAAATGGGTGCCAACCAAGAATCTTGAATCCAGCAAAATTATGCTTTAGATTTGAAGATGAATTAAAAACCTTCAATGATAAACAAAAGTTAAAAGAAATTATGGCTTGAAAACTGACACTACTAAACATTCTTGGAAAATATCCCATGAAGAGAAAACAAAAACAACAATAAAATTCAGCAAAGGGAGGTTGTACCCTAAAGGAAAAGTTAATCAAAGAATAAAATCAAGTCAAGGTAAATGACAAAAATAATCAAATATGACCAGGAATACAAGTGATGTCTCAATAATAACCCTGAATGTTAATGGCTTAAACTCATAAATCAAAAGACATAGGCTAGAAGATTGGATTTAAACAAAAAGACCCAACAATATGTTGCCTCCAAGAGACACATTTCATAGGAAAAAAATACACAGACTGAAGGTGAAAAGTTGGGAAAAAATTATACCACTCACATGGAATGAAGAACAAGCAGGGGTTTCTATCCTCGTAGCAAGTAAAGTAGACTTTAAGCCAAAGTTAATCAAAAGGGACAAAGATAGACATTACATACTGCTCAAGGGAACCATTCATCAACAAGACATAACAATCATAAATATATATGTCCCAAACAATGGTGCACTATGTTCATCAAATAAATTCTTCTCAAGTTTAAGATCAAAGTGACCACAACACAATAATCCTTGGTTACTTTAACACATATCTCTCACCACTGGATAGGTATTCCAAACAAAATTTGAATAAATAAACTATAGAATTCAGTATTATAATCAGTAACTTAGACTAAACTAACATATATAGAATATTTAAACCTGCTTCAAGAAAATACACTTTCAGCCCAGCAGCACATGGACCCTTCTCTAAAATAGACCATTTAATATGCAACAAAGCAACTCTTAGCAAATACAGAAAGGTAGAGATGTTCCCATTCATTTTATTAAATCATAATGGAATGAAATTGGAAATCAATGACAAAATAAAAAATAAAAATTACTCCAGAACCTGGAAACTAAATAATATGCTACTGAATGAACAATGAGTTGCAGAAGATATCAAGGAGGAGATTTAAAAATTCTTAGAGGTAAATGAGAATATAGACACAACATATTGAAATTTCTGGGACATTATGAATGCAGTACTAAGAGGAAAGCTCATTGTATGGAGTTCATTCCTTAAAAGAAGAAAAAGTTAATGAATGAATGACTTAAGATTGCATCTCAAACCCCAAGGGGGGAAAATAACAAATAAATAGCAAAAGCAGTAGAAGGCAATAAAGGCAAGAAATAATTAAAATAAGAGCTGAAATCAATGAAATTGAAACAAAAGAAACAGTTGAAAAAACAAAAAGTTGTTTTTTTTAAAAATAAATAAAATTGACAGACTCTTAGCTATGCAAATGAAGAGAAGGAGAGAGAAAACTCAAATTACCAGCACACATGATGAAAAAGATAATATTACAACAGACACTACAGAAATACAAAGGATAATTAGAAATTATTTTGAAAACTTATACTCCAATAAAATAGAAGACATTAAAGGCATCAACACATTTCTTAAGTCAGATGATTTGCCCAGATGAATCAGGAAGATATACACAATTTAAAAAGACCGTTTTCAAGTGATGCAATAGCAGATGCCATCAGAAGCTTACGAGCCAAGAAAAACCCAGGATGAGACGGATACACAGCCAAATTCTACAAGACTTTTAAAGAGGAACTAATATCAATACTCTTTAATTTATTTCAGGAAATAGAAAAAGAGACAGCACTTCCAAACTCATTCTATGAGGCCAATATCACCCTGACTCCAAAACCAGGCAAAGACACATCAAAGACAGAAAACTTTAGACCAATAATTCTTTTCTTTTTGAAAGAGAGAAAGAGAGAGAGTTTTAAAAATATTTTTTAGTTTTCAGAGGACGCAATATCTTTTTATATTTTATGTGCTGCTGAGGATCGAACCCAGCGCCCTGCACATGCCAGGCGAGTGCGCTACCACTTGAGCCACATCCCCAGCCCCAAGACCAATAATTCTAATGAACATAGATGCAAAAATTCTCAGTAAAATTCTGTCAAATCAAATTTAAAAAATCACAAAAATATTACGCACTATGATCAAGTGGGATTCATCCCAGGGATGTAAAGTTAGTTCAACATATGGAAATCAATTAATGTAATTCATCACATCAGTAGACTCAAAGATAGGAAAAATATGATCATCTCAATAGATGCAGAAAAAAACACTTGACAAAATACAGCACCTTTACATGTTCAAAACACTAGAAAAACTAGGGATAACAGGAACATATCTCAACATTGTGAAGGGTATCTATGCTAAGCCTCAGGCCAACATCATTCTAAACAAAGAAAAACTGAAGGCATTCCCTCTAAAAACTGGAACAAGACAGGGATGACCTCCACCACTTCTATTCAATATAGTTCTGGAAACACTGACCAGAGCAATTAGAGAGACAAATGAAATTAAAAGGATATGTACAGAAAAAGAAGAACTTAAACTATCACTATCTGTTGACAATATGATTCTATACCTAGTAGACCCAAAAAACTCCACCAAAAACCAACAACAACAACAAGAAAACAAACAAACAAACAAACAAGCAAACAAAAACCCTGCCTTCTAGAATTGTTAATGAATTCAGCAAAGTAGCAGGATATTAAATCAAGACTCAAATCAATGGCATTTTTGCATACCAGTGACAAATCCTCTGAGAAGGAAAAGAGAAAAAACTACCAAATTTAAAATAGCCTCAAAAAAATACTTGGGAATCAAGTTAACAGAAGAGGTGAAAGATCTATACAATGAACTACAGAACCCTAAAGAGAGGAATAGAAGAAGACCTTAGAAGATGAAAAGATCTACCTTGCTCTTGGATAGACAGAATCAATATTATCAAAATGACCATACTACCAAAAGCACTATACAGATTTAATGAAATTTCAATCAAAATCCCAACGACATTTCTCATAGTGATAGAAAAAACAATGATGAAATTTATCTGGAAAAATAAGAGACCCAGAATAGCTAAAGCAATCCTTATCAAGAAGACTAAAGCAAGTGACATCACTATAACAGATTTTAAACTATACTGTAGAGCAATAGTAACAAAACAGCATGGTATTGGCACCAAAACAGACTGGTAGTTCAATGGTACAGGATAGAGGAAACAGGACTAACCCACAAAATTACAATTACCTTATTTTAGACAAAGGTTCAAAAAACTTGCATTGAAGAAAAGATAGCTTCTTCAACAAATGGTTCTGGGAAAACTGGAAATCCATATGCAACAAAATGAATTAAACCCTATCTCTCACCATGCACAAAACTGAATTCAAAGTGGATCAAGTACCTAGGAATGAAACCAGAGACTCTGCATCTAATAGAAAAAAAAGTAGGCCTAATCTTCATCATCTGGGATTAAGCCCCATATTTTTAATAAGACTTCTATGGTGCAAGAATTAAAACCAGGAATCAATAAATGGGATGTAATCAAACTAAAAAAAAACTCTGGGAATGAAACCACCATTTGACCCAGCTATCCCTCTCCTGAGTCTATACCCAAATGACTTAAAAACAACATACTACAGGGACACAGCCACATCAATGTTTACAGCAGCACAATTCACAATAGCTAAACAATGGGGCCAACCTTGATGCCCTTCAGTGGATGAATGGATAAAAAATGTGGCATATATACACAATGGGATATTATTCAGCACTAAAAGAGAATAAAATCATGGCATTTGCCTGTAAATGGGTGGCATTGGAGAAGATAACGCTAAGTAAAGTTAGCCAATCCTCACAAAAAAACTAAATGCTTAATGTTTTCTCTGATATAAGGAGGCTTAGTCATATTGGGGAAGGGAGGGGGAGAATGGGAGGAATAGATGAACTCTAGATAGGGCAGAGGGGTGGGAGGAAAAAGGAGGGGGCAGGGATTAGCAAGGATGGTGGAATGTGATGGAAATCATTATCCAAAGTACATGTATGAAGACATTAATTGGTGTGAATATAATTTTTATACAACCAGAAATATGAAAAATTGGGCTTGTATAAGTGTAATAAGAATTGTTATGCATTCAGCTGTAATTTATTTTTAAAAACTCAATTAAAAAATAAAAAAAACAAATAGTATACACACTCCCATGTTTATTGCTGCATAATTTACAATAGCTAAGAAATGCAAGCAACCTAAACACCTATCAAAAGAGGAACAGAAGAAGAAAATGTGTTACATACATACAATGGAAGATGGATATACCTGGAAAAAAGAAGGAAAACTATCCATGTATGACAACATAGATGAACCAGAGGACATGGTGAGTGACATAAAACACAGGAGCTAAGTCACATGATCTCACTTATATGTGGAATCTAACAGTTGCACTCACAGAAACAGAATAGAATGGTAGGCACCAGAGACTGGAGAGATGGGGAGTTGAAAAGATGTTGGCCAATGCCTACAAAATTTCAGTTAGAAGAAATAAATTTAAGAGATCAGTTACACATCATTGTGACTATAATTAATTATAATGTATTATATTCTTGAAAATTTCTGAGAGTAGAATTTAAAAATTCTCACCACAAAAATGTATGTGATATAATACATATGTTAACTTGCTAAAATTAGCCATTCCACAATGAATAAAATAACCAAAGAGAAAAAGGCTTGTGCATAAAAATACAAACCATTGCTCAAAAATTAAAATAATTCAAAATATATAAGAAGTTATTCCATGTTGGAGTAGTTAATTTTGCCAAGAGGGGAATGCTGAACAAAGTAATCTACAGATCTAATATGATCTCTATCAAAATCCCAACTACATTTTCTTTTTCTTTTTCTTTTGCAGGAATAGAGGAGCTGATCATCAAATTCAGCAAAGGGCTGAAAAAAACAGCAAAGGGCCTCAAATATAAAAAATAAAATGATTTTGAAAGAAAGAGAACTCAGACTTGGTAATTTCTAATTTTTAAATTTCTAAAACTTACTATATAGTTATACTAATCAAAACAATGTGGTACTGGCATAAGGACATATACATTGATGAATGAAAAAAGTAGATAACCAAGAATTAAACCCATGCATCTGTGGCCTATTGATATTTGACAAGAATACACAATAGGGAGAGGACAGTCATATCACCAGTGGTGCTGGGACAAGTGGATATCCACATGCAAAAAAAAAAAATCATTGGAGTCACCTCACACTGCCATCAAAACTTAAATGTCAACTTTGGATTGTGCAGAGAGGAGTAAGAGCAGGGGAGGTGGGTATGGGGATGCAAAGATGGTGGAATGAGACTGACATTATTATTCTATATGTATGTATGATACACTACTAGTGTGACCCTACACAATGACAGCCAGAGGAAAGAGAATGTGTGCTTTATTTTTGTGCAATGTGTTAAAATGCATTCTACTGGAATGCATGACTACTTGGGACAAATAAAAAATAAATAAAAAATGAATATTTCAATCATACATAAATATGAGTCCTGGTTCAAAGACATCCAAAGTTTTCACAACATGTGCTCTTGGATAAGCTAGAATCTACACTAAATGGAGAAATTCTCTCCCAGCTCTAGCATGAGATATGTCATTCCATGCACATTCATGTTGAATAATGAAGATAGATCCACATAACATTCAAGTCTGACTTGAGAGAGTGAGGTGTGGAGGGTACTAAATGGAAGAAAATCAGGGGAACCACAGTTATGTATGAAAGAAATAAATCCCAGGATGAAGAGAGGAGTGGTTCACTCAGGAAAGGCTCATTTAACTACATGCAAATCCAGGGGAAATTATTCCATTAGTCTATGAATTTCTTCCTCTTTTTTCTTTCACACCACCCTCACTCACTTCTTTCACCTCCATTATTCCTTTGCAGCACAAGATGTCCCAGGTCACTCTATACATTTTCTTTTTTCAAATGAGTTGGTTTTTTGTTTGTTTTTTTGATACCAGGGATTAAACACAAGAACATTTTACCACTGAAACGCATCTCTACACTTTTTTTATTATTTTTTTAGAGACAGGGTCTCACTGAGCTGCTGAGGGCCTCACTAAGTTCTTGAGGATGGCATTGTCTTTGTGATCCTTCTGCCAAAACCTCCCAAGTCACTGTGATCATTGTCTCCACGTAGGTGTTTGGAAATCAAATTTCACTGAAAGTCAAATACATGGATATTTGAATGTGATTACTGTGAGATATTTTCAGCAGAAAGACCTGAAAATATATCTTTTCAGTTTATTTTATTCATATATAACACTTGAAGTTTTTTACACTTTATTCTTTTAAGCCCAGATTTACCCATTTTAAATCCCTGTTATTGGGCTAAGATTGGTTTCCTACGATGGGTACTCCTCAAAATGCAAGTTGCTTGGTTTGGAAAATAAGAGCTACACACACAAAAAAATTTTCATCCAGAGGGGGCTTGTTTACCATTGTCTGAGAATGGAAGAAATAGTTTTCTTTTTCTTTGAGGATACTCTCACTAACTATGGCAAGACAGGTACTGTCAGACTTCAGAAGCAACACCAAGATTGCTAGTCTACAGAGAGATGAGCCAAAGCTGTCTCAATTATATAACCTCATCTTGGAAGCCCCAACTCGAAATTTGAGTGAAAGAGAAGACAGAGGAGTCTCCTAGGTAGGCACTAGGAAGACACTTTGAAGTCTGACATTACTACCTCACACCCAACACTCAGGTATGCTTAGAATTGTAATTTAATTAAAATTTTGTAGGATTACTTTTATTTAATAGTATTAGTGTAATTTATAACATTACAAGGATTATTGTACATGAGAGGATTTTTCATTATAAATCTTCACAAGGAGTTAGAATTAAAAAGTCTAGCAGTTCTAGCTTTATACTACTTTCTAGTACTTAACATGTTTCAACTCATCTTACAACAATTCATAAACTCAGGGACACCTATACTAAAAATCCTAACTAATATAATATTAGCAATAGTAGTAACTTCAAATAAAATGTGTAGTGTGTGTTTACCAAAATTAATAACATTTCGTTTATTAAAACATTTACAGTTTCATTACATATAATGACTAATTATTTTCTTCAGTATCACATAGATATTATTCTAAATTTGAAAAATTTAGTGTCCTTTGAAAATATTGTAGGAAAAAAAAGGAGAGAAGATTTAATCAAAATTGATAAAAAGATCAGAATAGTAGATGAAGTGTGTTGAGGGGAAGGAAGGAGAGACAGAAAAAGGAAAGAACAGTTGAATTAATCTGACCAAATTTCATCTGTGAATATACCACAATGAATCACAACATCAAACACATTCACCAGGCACTAATTTTCAAATAAGTAAAAATAATACTACATATAAATTGCAAAGGGATTACCAGGCACGGTGGCACATGCTTGTAAGCCCAGAAGCTTGGTAGGCTGAGACAGGAGGATCATGATTTCAAAGCCTCAACAAGTGCAAGGCACTAAGCAACTCAGTGAGACCCTGTCTCTAAATAAAATACATCATAGGGCTGGGGATGTGGCTCAGAGGTTGAGTGACCCTGAGTTCAATCCCCAGTTAAAAAATAAAAAGTTGCACAGGGATCAATAGAGTAGAAGGAGTAGAGGAAAGAATGTGAGAGGGTGAAGTGCTGGGGACAGAATTAGAACAAATTGTATTCCATGCTATTGTGATAAGGTCAAAGTGTATCCTAATGATGGACATAACTACAAAGAATTAAAAATAGTTAGCAAGCACAAAATGTAAAGACGGGTATGATTTAGCATTCTGCGTTATCAATTAAAATATTTCACAATTTTAAAAACTGTCCTAGGGATGCATGGAGATAAGAAAATAGTAGAATAAATTTGAGTTTTGTATGAAGTAAAATATAAAATGTTTTTATTTTTTTAAAGAGAGAGAGAATAATAATTATTATTATTATTATTATTATTTTTTAGTTTTTGGCGGACACAACATCTTTATTTGTATGTGGTGCTGAGGATCGAACCCAGGACGCATGCATGCCGGGCGAGGACGCTCCTGCTTGAGCCACATTCCCAGCTCCTAAAATGTTTTTATAATTGACATTACATTAGTGATATTAGTATACACAGCCCAGGGACATTTATCTAGTGAAAGTTAACATCTCTTCATGTTGGAAAACACTGTTCCTTAATACTTGTCATATTTCTGTAAGTGTCTGCTTCACCTGTAAGAGGAGTTCTTCTCTATTAATGCAAATCATTGAGAAAGGACATAGAATTTAACACCAAAATGTTCCAGAGTTAGTCATTCTTTGATGTAGCTTCACTGAATTTTCTATTCTAAAAAAAAAAAAAAAATTCCCAGAGATGCAAAGAGAGAAAACTGAAGAATTTTAAACTTTTGATGAAATAAACATTATTTTATTCATGGCTTGGCAGAGTAATGCTATTATACATAAATATAGGCCCATTGATCTGGCTACAGGTTATATCCCCTATGTTAAAAATCATTGTTGCTCGATCCAGAAAATGTCTAGAATTGTCACCTTCTCCCAGCTGATCTACTAGCTTTATTCTTTTTTTTTTTTTTCATTTTTTATTTATTTATTTATTTATTTTTATTTATTTATTTTTTTATTGTTGGTTGTTCAAAACATTACATAGTTCTTGATATATCATCTTTCACACTTTGCTTCAAGTGGGTTATGAACTCCCATTTTTAGCCCATATACAGATTGCAGAATACTAATGCACAATCATTAGGAAAATACATAAAATTTAAAACAATAATTTTTGCATAAGTAGCAATTTATTAAAAAGCAAGATATATTTTGCTTATATTAAATTTACTGAATCCCCTAGAAATAAAACAAAGTCCTGTTTTGGGGTTTTTTTTTTTTTTTGTATTCTCACTGAAATTTCTGTAGAAAATAACAGCAATTTAAAATAACCTAGAGGAAAAATATTTCATCTTTAATGAAAAATATACAATATTATAAAGCATTTTTTGCTGCTCCAGTCACCCAAATCTTTATTAATGATGTTCAGAGTTGAAAATAATCTTCATAAAATTATTTTCCAATGACAGTTTTTATGCAGTCACTGAATAATCACAGAATTCACATTTGCACATTCATTAAGGTATATTACTGTAAACTTTAGGAATTTGTATGATTTTGAAGAAAAGAAAATGGTAATTAGACTACAGTAGTGGAGATGTTTTCCATCCTGATTCCCAAATGTCTGAAGCCAGGCAAATGTCTGAAGCAGGATGACAGACGCTTGTGAAATATGGCCCGATTTCCTGAAGGAGACTCAAAGTCTTAGACATCTACTACTGATCACTCGGGTTTATTTCAGGGTCTGAATGAATGTGCTGGTAAATGTTTCTGAGCTAAGGAATATTCCAGGATTTTCCAAAAAGTATCAATCCAAATGAAGACTTGCAGTTTTATGTAAACTTGCTCATAGCAGACATTTCTTTCTCTTCTCTGGTGACAAATGTACCAACTAGAATATGACAGATTGAAGTTGATGGGTCCTATTATCAATGCCTGAATTTTAGGTTTGAAATACTTGATGTACCTTGAAATTGCAAGTTTTGTTGCATTTACAAAGTGTGTGTGTGTGTGTGTGTGTGTGACATTTTTCTTTCTTTTATCTGCTGAAAAACAAGCAAAGAGATAGACTAGATGAGTAAAGTTCCACCTTAGTTGGGCATGACTGTGACAATTGTTTCAGGAACTTGGGAGTCAAAGGCAGGAGAATGCCAAGATCAGGACCAGTCTCAGAAAATTAGTTATGTCCTAAGTCACAATAGTGAGAAACTGTCCAAAATTTAAGATAGCAAGGACTGGGGGTTGGGGATATAATAAAACACTCCTTGGTCCAATCACCTGTCCCTCCTGCAAAAAAAAAAATGTTCACTTTTTTGCTTTCTACAAACCTTCTTAGGCTGGATTTTCAGCTAATTTCAGCAAGTAGTTTATGAGAATAATTTTCCTGTTTGTTAATCACCTAAAAATCTAATGTTTTTTTTTTTTTTAGTTTTATTCTTCAAAAACACATACATATGTTGGGATAGGAATTATCCCAATGTCATGATAAAAATGCTAGCTACAAATTTCATGGGATTCAGCTTTTTACTCCAAATATATCCCTTGCATTCCACCCTATTCACATGGTATCTGTGCATTCTGTACATGGGCTCTGTGACTTCCCTGGGCTGAGTCTCTTGTGTTTCTCTGTATTTATTTCTATGCCCACTTTCTTCATTTCATAGGCATTATGTTGGGGGTATTGAATCTCAGTAACTCTGCCTTTCATTAGATAGTTATTTTCATAAATTGGAGCATATAAATTCATTTATTACATAATTCTTACTATTCATATGAGTGCCCAGAATTAAGTTACTACCATTTTCTCAGTATTTAATAGATCAAAAACTTTAAGACACAAGTTAAAGAGATTGAAAAAAATGCCTGCATAGGATCCAGGGCCCTGCTATTCAGTGGGACATTGACCATGCACCCACAGAACTGTGGATCATATGAGAGACTAACTGAAGGGCACTTGACATCAGTTCCTACTGCTGAGCATCTAAACATCTGTCAGAATTTAACTGAACAAGTTGCATGGGACATTTTGTGTAAAAGATGCCCCACCATCATTGATCTGGTTAGACTATTTTCTCTTATACACAGGTCTGAGAAAATTAAAATAGAAACTGGAATTTCTTTTTTTTAAAGAGAGAGAGAGAGATTTTTGTAATATTTATTTTTTAGTTTTCGGTGGACACAGCATCTTTGTTTGTATGTGGTGCTGAGGATCGAACCTGGGCCACACGCATCCCAGGCGAGCGCGCTACCACTTGAGCCACATCCCCAACCCTAGAAACTGGCATTTCTTAGTGCTCATCCATGAGAAGGAGGTCATACCAGCTGTCTGCCTGTTTCTCTGGAGTGTGTATCAATATGAAAACATTTAAATATATTGCTAGGAGTAATTTTAAAATGAGGGGAGAAAAGTTAGAATACTATCAATATGCAAGCATTAATGTTTGGCAGACTTTTGTACTTTAAGTTATGAAACTTTTCATATACTAAATTAAATCTCCCAAACCAAGTTGAGATAGTGATAAAAATACAACAATAATTAAAATTTATATAGTGCTTCAAATATATTAACCATTATTTAATTGTTCACACCAACAATGCTAGTAGAAATGTTCTATCTTGGTACTGCTTTTACTCAGGATATAACCTGAGATGAAATTAATTATGCAAGGGGACAGGGCTCACCATTATAGTAAGTGGTGTGGCATGAGTTAAATAAAGTCATCTGGGTGAGGAACACAACTACAAATTTTTCCACATTTTCTGTACTTCTATAAAGAAACTATGATATTGAGCATCGTGAGAGTATTTATTTCCCTGGCAGATTCCAATTTCCGCTAGTCCATCCTTCACACCAACAATCATTCATGGGAAATTTCTATGTAGCAGCAGTATTTCAGATACTTTATTCCAAAGATAAATAAGACAACATCTCCACTTTTAAGAACACTTCAGGAAGAAATTAAAAGTAAGTGATTATAATATGATGGAATTTATAACCTAAAGGAAAGCATAGTATGTTTTCCAGAGTAAGATATTAGCAAATCCATGAGGTGAGTGGAAAATATACAAAATCACTGATCTGAAAGTGGTGCATAAGGTAAAATTAACTAATGAATTTCTATTTATTATTTTCCTTTTCAATGCCTGGGGTGCAACAAAACTTTCCTGTGGGCCAAGCCAGCACTCTACCACTGAGCCACACACCCTCCATTCAACTTAAATTGACAATGGAAAAAATACTCTATCCTATTTACTAGAAACTATTGTAGTAACTAATGCTTCTAGATACAGTAAAAGGTGATAAAATGACAGAAATATGGCAATGAAAATACTACTTCTGTCAATCACATCTGGTTTTCTTTCCAGAAACACGTTTGTTTCAACCTTCAACATCCTCATGAAGATGAAACAACATTCCACATTCAGTGCCATAAGAAATGCCTTTTATCCCCAACCTGGCATTGGAATCTCAGCAAACACCTTTCTGCTATGCCTGAACATTGCTGCTGTCCTCGTGGGCAACAAGCCCAGGCTCACCGACCTCCCCATCACCCACTTGGCTCTGACACACATCTTCATGCTCCTCACCATGGACCTTCTGATATCTAGAGACATTTGGGAAACACAAGACATTCCAGTTGACCTCAAATGCAAAGTGCTTGTCTTCCTGCACAAAGTCATGAGGGGACTCTCCATCTGCACCACCTGTGTCCTGAGTGTGCTTCAGGCCATCACCATCAGCCTCCATGACTCCTGATTGGCCCACGTCAAATTTAAACCCCAAAATCACATCCGGTGGCTCTTTTTGTTCTTGTCAGTCTTTTCCATGCTAATTTCTAGCAACCAGCTTCTGTGTACTGTGGCCACAACCAATAAAACTGGTCTTCTGTTTGTCACTGACTGCTGTTCCTTTATAACAATTTACAGGGATATCTTTCTCACCTTGATGGCACTCAGTGATGTCTTCTTTGTGAGCCTCATGGTTCTCTCCAGTGGATACATGATCATTCTTTTGTACACACATAAACAGCGGCCCATGACTCTTCATAGTTCTGGGTTCTCCCCAAAGACCTCCCCACAACAAAGGGCCACTCACACCATTCTGCAGCTCGTCAGTTGCTTTTCCATTCTGTACTGTGCAGATTTCTTTATTTCATTATTCATAGGCATGACATGGACCAATAGCCCCATCCTGGTGTGTCTCCACACGATTGTGGACAATGGCTATGGCTCAGTCAGTCCTTTGGTGCTGATCGGTGCTGACACTCAAATAATAAAAGTAATGCAAACCAAATGCAGGAACAAAGATCAGTTTCTGACAAAACTGATCTAAGGCACCTTTACCACGCTCAATAAAACAATGTTCTCTATTTTATAGAATTGTCTCTCAGAATAAAAAAAAATATTAATGAATATATCAAAGTTTTTGTCAGGTAATGTAACCTATGTCATTATTAAGTATCTTATGTACAACTTTACCTTATATTTGCATGAGTTTCTAGATTTACATCTATAGATTTTTAGTTTCATGTTACTTTCTGTCACATATATTAATAATATGTATATTTTTGTGAATTTTATTTCTTAAGTTTTTTTTATATTTTTTTTTATTGGTTGTTCAAAACATTACAAAGCTCTCGACATATCATATTTCATACATTTGATTCAAGTGGGTTATGAACTCCCATTTTTACCCCATATACACATTGCAGAATCACATCAGTTAGGGAAGGGAAATTGCATGGAAATGGAAGGAGACCCTCATTATTATACAAAATTATATATAAGAGGATGTGAGGGGAAAGGGAAGAAAAACAAGGGAGAGAACTGAATTACAGCAGATGGGGTAGAGAGAGAAGATGGGAAGGGAGGGGAGGGGGGATAGTAGAGGATAGGAAAGGTAGCAGAATACAACAGTCACTAGTATGGCATTATGTAAAAACGTGGATGTGTAACCGATGTGATTCTTAAGTTTTTTTTAATGAAGTTCTATTTTTAATTTGTTCTCTTTTTTTGTGGTGCTGGGGATTAGAACCCAGAGCCTTGTGACTTCAAGGCAAGCACTCAACCCACTGAGCTATATCCCCACTCTTAATTTTATTCTTTTAAGTTGTATATGATAATTGAATTTATTTTGACATTATTATAAAAGCATAGAATATAGTTGGTTCTAATTCAGTCCTAAGTACTTTCCCTTCCCTCCCATCTTCCCATCACCTCATCCATTTTCTCTACTGATTTTTCTGCTCTTTACTTAGTTTTTCAAATTCATGTCTTGTGGATTTATATGATAGTGAGATTAACTGTGGTATATTCATTCATTTATATATATATATATATATATATATATATATACATGAAATATGAAATGTAGTTCAGATACACTCCAGGTCTTTCCCTATTCCATCTCTCCTCTCTTCCCTTCATTTTTATCTATTCCACTGATATTTCTTCTGTTCTTTTTTTTACATTGTACTTCATTCTGTATAGTTATAGCTGTGTTGTAGTCTTTTTTGAAATTATTCTAGCAACCAGGCAGCACATTTCAAGTTTGCAAAAATGTAAAAATTCAAATGCTTATCAAGCGAAGAATGTATAAACAAATGTGGTGTGTATATGAATATATATTTAATTATATATAAATATATGAATAGGCCCATGTGTGTATATATATTAAAGTACATAAGTATATTTGTAATTTATACATGTATATGGTAGAATATCAATATGAAATAAAAATGAATAAAATTCTGATATATACTACAACATTGATAGGTCTCCAAATTATTAAGCTAATTAAAATCAAACACACAAAAAATCACAGATTGGGGGCTGGGGTTGTGGCTCAGTGTTAGATCACTTCCTTGCATGCACGAGGCACTGAGTTTTATCCTCAGCACCACATAAAATAAATAAATTAATAAAGGTATTGCATTCATCTACAACTAAATTTTTTTTAAATCACAGATTGTATAACTCCATTAAAATGAAATATCCAGAATATGAACATACAGGAGCAGAAGGTGGAAAGGCTGTCAGCAGGGCTTCAATTATAAGAGATATAAACTCTAGGAGATAGGAAGGCACTGTGGAGCTACACATTCCCAATTGTACTATGGACAAACAAAGTGTTGGTTGTGATACTGACTTCCAAAAACTGAGAACCTACTATGTACCAGAGGTGATTCTAGTTTTTTTCTAAACTTTGATCCTAACATTCCCAGTGGTCTTGTGTCTTTGTTGGTGGAATCCTGATTTTATGATAAATAAACTAAGAGCAGGTGATGAATGGATTGTCCCAGGGTCACCCACCATGTAGACCTGGACTCTAATTGCTGATTTGTCTGAGGTTCATACTACAGTGTAGTCTATGAAAATAAAACTCTAGTAAGTGGTCATTTATGGATAGAGGAGGAGGTAAGAGGGAGGGATTACAAAACTGCACCAAGAAATCTTTCACATGTGCTATAATTAGGTTGTAGCTAGCAATTATCAGTAAAACACACAGCAAGAATCCAAGTGTTCTTTAAATTATTTTAGCATCTTCTTTAAACTACTTTCAAAGTGAATGAGAAAGTAAATGGTCACAGTGAATTTGTAGAAAAAAAAAACAGAAACAAATGGGATAACTGGGGAAATACATCAACAAAGAAAAATAAAGGGACTAATCCTTGACCGTGTCCATTGAGGTTGATAGTGGAGCTAAGAGTTATAGCTAGAGATGCTTCTATTTGGGAAGGAGGATTGCTTTAATTGCTCAGACACACCAAAATAACTTCTGACTGGACACTGACCCCTATGCTCACATTAACATGATTGTCTTGTAGGTCAACTCCTCCCAATAGAATGGCCAAACCATGACAGTTCCAGATAAGACCAACTAAAGTAAAAAACTATACCGCCTGATGTGAAGGATGAGTTGAACACCTTATTGGCAAACATTGCTGAAGGCAGGCACCAAATGGTAATATATTTTTGAGACATCAGTTGGAGATGACACACTCACTACTGTGAGAGCTCTCTGAAGCCTTACTTTGCTTTTACTTTATTTTCACTTCAACATACATTTTTTTCTGTCACTTATAATAAAGATATCTTGCATGGCTTTTGTGTCAGATATGAAAGTTTCTTTCATTGAAAGAAAAGAACAGAGGTTTGAAGTTTTCTCTCTCTGCTCTCCTATGACAGCATTGACTTTAGAGACTCAGGAACTTGGGTGCACTTAACTAAGAAGAAAGCATACATTGGAACCAAGCTGGTTGCAGTAGCAACAGAGGTGCTGGTCCCCAAAAGAGGGGAGGGAGAACCCAGAGAAACACAATAAGTAGATTAGCAACAGAAAAACCTGTAGAAGAGAAAACCCATTTTAACTTAGATGATCTGGAAGCTAATCCAAGTGGTGTTTACAGGGTGTGCTCTGCATTTTTCAACTGGCAAGTTGAGGCTGAAGCCATTTTGTAGAGGCCACACTTTAGCTCAACCAGGGGAAGCCAGGAGATCATAGGAAATATGGCCAGCCTTGACAGTGGGCTACTGATTGGCCTAGGGTATGTCTAGCAGAGCATGATTGAAACAGGCACAGAGAAGAATGTACCCAGGGCGATTCAAGTAAGAAAAATAAAAAAGAGCTCAACTTGCTTTTCCTTTGGGTTCTTCATGTGAAAGATGAAGAGGGTTGGAAATCTCAACAGGTGGATATGAATACACTCAAGGACTAAGCCTTGGAAGTCTGTGTTTATGAGCAGCAGAGAGTATAGTGGATTAGCTTCCCTGCACCATGATTAGAAGTCTTTGGATGTTCCTGAGGTAAATACTCCTGACAGAGACCCCCAACAGTGAGGCCCTATGGGTGTGTTGATCTAATCTCTCCAGAGCAGATACCAACCAACAAACAATTTAAGCCTGATTGCACCTAAGCCCACACCTGAAACTCCCCTTGAACAACTCTGCATCAGCCTTTCTAATAACCATCACCTGCTACATCTCTTCTGCATTCTCTAACATCACTTTTTAAATACTGTCAACTTAATTCTACCTCACTATCATATTTTATTTTCTCTTAATGAACTGAATTCTTAAAATTTCTTTTGTAGTTGTAGATGACAGATATCTTTTATTTGTTTATTTTTATGTGGTCCTAAGGATCAAATCCAGTTTCTCACACATGCTAGGCAAGTACTGTGCTACTGAGCTACACTATCAGCCCATGAACTGAATTTTTACCATCTTTTAGAACTAATAGATTTATATAACTCTTGCACCCATCATTCATATAGCTGCATTTTTTACTGGTGTGAGTGACAGAGTTGAAACCTGATGTTTATTGTAATACCAGATCTAGTTCATTACTACTTACTAATTTTGCTGGTAATTGCTGACCCAAACATTGCTGTGGTTTGTGCTAATGTTGTTGATGTCATAATAAGAACCTACTATTTTATTAATGCAGTCTATTGTTTGTGTAAGTACTTGTTTTGTTTGTTTTCCCAACTTCTTTGAGGTGCTAAAATTAACAGGGACACCACAAGTTTATGGGGCAGAGACTGATGCTCAGCTAAACTCAGTAAATAGACAGAGCATCTTGCTCCATACTCAAAGTAACAACATTCACACTAACAACTATCTTTAATACAAAACACAGAAACAAAATACAGTCCCCAAGCAGAATGAGCCAGGGGTGGGCCCCCAGATCCCACTCATGGACATACACTGCTATAGTAATTAGCACAAAGACTGTGGATACCATACCTATGAGATTACCCTAGGACACTTTTGTAAAAGAAAGCTGTTCACCAAAAAGACCACATGAAAGAGCAAAAGAGAAATCTATTACATAAAATGCATAAAACTCAACATAGAAACTAAAATAATATGAAAAGAGAAACAAGGTGCATGACACATCCTAAAGTTTATAATTCATAAGTAGCTGAATTCAAAGATACTGACATGGATAAAATAACAGACAAAAAGATCAAATAAATAATTATCAAGACAATTGATGAATTCCAAGAGAACATAGACAAAAATCTGAATGGATCTGGAATTCAGAGAGAGGAATGATAAAATCAATAAGATGATAGAGATACTGAAAAAGAAAGCCAATGGGAAATCTTGGAATCAAAAGACATAACAATCAAGTAAAATGTTTTGTTGAAAGTCTAAGAGAGTAAATCAGGCTGAATACATTCTTTCAGAGCTGGAAGACAAAAGTGGCCAATCTTGAACATTTAGAGAGTATTAAACAAAATAAAATGAATAAAGAAAAGAAAATAAATGAACATGAGCAACATATAGAAGAACTTCAGAACAATAGTAAGAGACCAATTTAAGAATCAATGGAATTGAAGAAGTTGTGAAATGCAGACCAGTGTATTGGATAATCTCTTTAGGAAAATAAAAACAAAAAATTTTCAATCCATGAGAATGAGATGGACATCCAGAGACAAAACACATTCAAAATACTTAAGACTCATGTTGAATAATGAAGCTTTTCATGACATACTATAATTAAAATAAATATCATACAGAATAAGGATAGAATTTTAAAAGCCTCAATAGGAAAACCAATTCAAAAAAAGTAAAAGAATAATGAAAGAAATTATTAAGATCAAAACATCTGTAGCAATTAGGTAAAGATAAACCAAAACTATACTGAGACTTCATCACACACCAACTTAGAATAGCATTCACCAAGAATAAAATATGTTTTATATATATNAAAGAGAGAGTTAATATATTTAAACAAAAAGAATGGGAGAAATGTTTGCCACCTGCACTTCAGATAGAACATGAATCTCTAGGATAAAATAGAACTCAAAAATTTAACACAAAAAACAACAACAACAAAACAATCAATAAATGACAAAGGAGCTGAACAGACATTGCACAAAAAAATATGTAAAGTCAACAAATATATGAAACAATTTTCAACATCTCTAGCAGTTAGAATAAGGCAAATTAAAACTACACTGAGATTTCATGTCACTCTAGTCAATGGCAATTATCAAAAATACAAGTGAAAATAAATGTTGGTGAGGATGTGGGGAAAAGGTACATTCATACATTGCTGCTGGTACTTCATATTCGTAAAATTACTCTTGAAAGCAGTATAGATATTCCTTAGAAAACTTGGAATGGAGGTTCTGGGGCATTGGCTTTATGGTAGTGCACTTGCCTGGAATGTGTGAGGCACTGGATTTGATCCTCAGCACCACATATAAATGCATAATTAAAATAAGGACCTATCAACAACTAAAAAAAAATATAAAAATTGGAATGCAACCACCGGTTGACCTAGACATCTCACTCCTTGGTGTATTCTCAAAGGATTTAAAATTAGTATACTATAGTCATGTAAACACATCAAAATTTATAGCAGCTAAATTTATAATAGATAAGCTATGGAACCAACCTAGGTGCCCTTCAACAAATGAATGGGTAAAGAAAAAGTGTTACATACACACAATGGAATACTACTCAGACATAAGAAAGAATCAGATTTTGGCACTTGCCAAAATTGAATGGAACTGGAGACTATCATGCTAAGTGAAATAAGCCAATACCCCCACCCCAAAACAAAGGCCAAATGTTCTCTCACAACCGGCTGGGTGTGGGCAGGGAGAATTTGACATTCACCAGATTGAATAGGGGGAAGTGGAGGAAAGGGAATGGAATAGGAATGGGAATAACAGTAGAATAGCTACTAGAATAACTTTTCTATGTTCATATATGAATACATGACCAGTGTAAATCCATATCATGTACAATTACAACAATGGGGAGTTATTCTCTGTGTATGCATAAGTTCAAATTCATTCTATTTTCATGTATAACTAAAAAGATCAAATAAAAAATAAAAAACAAAAATAAAAACTGTAAAAAATGCCAGGGAGGATGTGAAGAAAATAGGAATGCTTTTACATTGTTAATGGGATTGTGAATTAGTACACACTTATGGAAATCAGTATGGAATTTTCCCAAAAGGCTGTACATGGAACCACCCACCATATGACCCAAGCCATACAACTCCTTGGTATTTATCCTGAACAATTAAGTCATCATACCATCTTGATATACCCACTTTTCTGTCAGCACAATTTACAATAGCCAATGTATGGAACAATTTTAGGTGTTCAACTGCAGATGAATGGATTAAGAAAACATGGCATATATACACAATGGACTTGTATTAACCCATAAAGAAGAATATAGTTATGTCATTTGTAGAAAAGTGGATGGAATGTGAGAATATTAAGTTAACTGAAAGGAGCCAAATAAGAATATCAGAGTCACATATTTCCCTTTATGTATGAAAGCTAGACAGCAAATATGAAAGTAAAGTTGAAGGGAGATCTCATGAACAGAGTGAACAGTAGAGCAAAGAAATGAGGAGATGGAGGGAGGAGGGAAGTGCTGGGGAATAATATTTGTCAAATTATATTGTTATTCTGTGTGCATGTAAGAAAATATAACAACACATTCCACTATTATATACAACTATATGCACTAACAAAAAATGAAAAATAGAACACTAAGGCAATAAAAGAGTTATCATCTGGTTTGCTTCATTTTATAGATGAGGAAACCAGGGACAAGAGGGGGGAAGGGGATTCTTGGACACTCTGTATCTATTTACAGGTTCAAAATGAATTTTTAGAATCTGTATTCTGACAGAGAGATTAAAAAGTATTATATGATCCAGGCATGATGGATCATGCCTGCAATCCCAGCTGCTTGAGAAATCTGAGGTATTATGATGGCAAATTCAAAGCCTGTCTCAGCAAAAGTGAGGTGCTAAGAAATTCAGTGAGACCCTGTCTCTAAAGAAAATATAAAAGAGGGGTGGGAATGTGGCTCAGTGGTTGAGTGCTCCTGAATGCAATTCCCTGTACAGAAAAAAAAAAGTATTATCTGAGTCCTAGGTTCCCCATGATGAAGCAATATCCTCAATATGGCCTTGGTCCTCAGGGTGTGAACAGTGCAGCATGTGTGGCATGTGATTTTAGTGCTCCCAGTTCTTTCTCCTATTAAGCAGGGACATTCACATTTCTGTGTTTCATAGTATTGTCTGCAGTGATATGCAGTGATGTGCTGGCATATGACCAATGGAAAATGTGGTGCTTAGTATCAATGCATTGATTACTATCACTTTTTCATTTCCAAAGTGTAGCAGAATATAGTAATCAGGACATTTGTACTAGACATGGATTACCAGGGATCTGATTCTGTCTCTGTCATTTAGTAGCGGTTTGACCTTGAGTGAATAATTTTATCAGCCTGGACTTTAAATGTTTTGTTCATAAAATGATGATAATAATCCTACCACTTAATAAGGATACTGGGAGGGAAAGTGAGAATTAAATTATTTAATCACCAAGAACAATACCTGATATATAAATATTCAATAAGTATTGGCTGCTATGTTAAAATTTGCCACAGGCAATTAAAAAAAGATGGGGGTATATACAGATGGCAAATAAACACAGGAAAAGATGCTCAACATCTTAGGTCATAATGAAATAGAAATTAGTCACATTTATAAGCATGGATAAATACCAAAATCTGACAATACCAACTCCTGTGTGTAAGTAGAGGTTCAACAGGAACCCTCACTAATTGCTAGCAGGATCACAAAATTGTACAGCCACTTTGGAAGAGTTGGAAACATTTTCCTACAAAGCTAAACAGAGTCTTAACCATAATTCTAGCAACCACATTCATAGTGTTTATCTAATGGAGTTGAGTTCTAACATCTGCATGAAAACCTGCATGCACATTTTTATAAGGGCTTGAATTGTGGATACAGCTAGGTCGTAGAGCACTTGCTGAGTGTGCATGAGTTGCTGGGTTCCATCCCAAAATCACACAAAAATAAAAATATTCACATTTTTTATTCATAATTTCCCAGAACAGGAAGCAAACAAGATATCCTTCAGTAAGCACTTACATATTTTTAGTTAAAAAGTGACACATCCATTAAATGGAGTGTTGTTCAGAATATAAAATTAATGGGCTAGAAAATATGAGAGGACACAGAGGCACATTTAGTGCATACTGTTTAAAGCAGAGGTTGTTTTAAATGCCATACCTGTGTGATGTCAAATATATGACAATCTGGAAAAGGCTAAAGAATAGACAATAAAGCATGTAATGGTTCCAGAGATGCAGGGGAAATAGAAGACAGTGAAGAGATGAAGAACAGGGAACTTTGGAAATCTGAACCTATTAGTAATATAGCATAATGGTGGACACTCAACACTATATTTTATCAACACCTTCAGAAATAAACAAGTAATTCAATTAGTAATAATATTTTGGTTGTCATTATATTGGTTTTCTAATGATAACAATCTAACATAGATTTGCAAGATGTAGATAATAGGAAAAAAGGTGTGAGGAGCAGGCATGTGGAAACTCTTCTCTATATGCTAAATTGCCCAGTAAATGTAACCATATTTGAGAAAAACAATGCCTGTCTACTAAAACAAACAGAACACACTTGGGGGTTCTCATATTGCAGCTATGAGCTATGCCTGGATGACCCTCCCACAGTGACACAGATACCTTGGTCCTAGGAATTAATAACCAACCAAAATTCTGTCTTTTTTCCCTGTATGATATTTTGGTGATCCTTCCAAAGGCTTACTAAAATTATGTTTTTTAGGTATTTTGCTTATCTGTTGAATACCAATTTGTCCTGGGGAACTGTCTGTGCTCCAGACAAACTGTCAAACTTGTCTCTATTGTATATTATGGGGACATGGTTAAGATAAATCTTCTTTAAATCTGTTTTTAAGATGGCCATCTATTTTAAAGTTTAGCTAAGAAATAGCATGATGTCTCTTGAGATAAGGTTAGATATCTGGCATAAATTTTGAAAGATATTATATATGAGTTTGGTTTTTAAAAAAATCTTCTTGAATTTCTTTTGGTCTGTATTAAGCTTGAGAGGTTTCCTTTAATTTTAGTTTCCAGTAGGCAATGTTAAGTCCTTCTCTGTTAATAGTAATTGAGGCTTGATATGAAAATGAGAGATCTTTTATTAATCATTGTGATATTTTGGTATATAGACTAGTTGAATTATTTTGATATTATGTGTAATTTGACAATTTAAAAGGAACCCACAATCTCTTTTTGAGAGGAGGTTTCAAACTATATCTATCTCTTAGAATATTATCCTTTGAATAGATGTCTCTTAATTGTCTTCTAGAAAATATGATTAAATTTACTTCCCAGTGTAGGGAGTAGCATATAAATCTTACCATATTTTTATAGATAATAGGTCCTGTCAGAGAGCTTACATAATACCAATGAATCTCCAACAAAGTTTGTAATTTTTATTGATTAAAATTAACATATGACTTTAATTTGAAGAGCACCAGTCATAATAAAATGCTCTCCCAAATTTTACAACTATCCAACAAACAGAATATGCAAGAATCAGCAGTATCTTTGAATCAATCAAATTTGGTCTCCAAAGAGAATTGTCAAAATTGGAATCTAAGTCAGCCATTTACTATATTTAGTATTTAATCAAGGATGTGAATTTATTCATTAAAATTAACCCCTGTCTTAAACAGTAAGAATTATTAAGCAATAAAGACCTTCCTTAAAGAAAATAACATTAACATTTTAATAGGTCTTTATCATGTCAAAATATGGACAAAATCTTATCTCATATTTGTATAAAAAATCAGGGAAATAGCCTGAATTATCCTTGAATTAATCAGTTTAAATTTTTATAATTAGTCCAGTTATATATAAATCTGTTTCTCAATTGTTTTAACTTTATGTATTATCTGTATAGATAATGATACAGACTTTCCTAATTAGAAAAATATTTTTTATCATTAAAATTAAAAATATTATGATCTTGTTTCAACCAAAGATGATTTCTTTCTTCTTCTTAGGACCTCCAATATGTGTTTCCTCCTGTGGAAGTATCTTGTTTTTATTTTAGAATTCTTAATGATTATAACCTGTAATAAACAAATTATAGAACCTAAACAAATTATAGAACCTTGATAAAAAGAAACATCTCAATGAAAATATAGTTGAAGCCCTTAGATATTTCTGTAGACAGAATTACATTTGTTTTTATATTTTATAAACTTTTTATGATAATTTGAGATTTAAAGATTACTTGATTATCTCTTGAAAGTAAGTTTATCATAAAATACAAATTTCTTAAATATTTCTAACTACAAAATGAGAGCACCAGACAAATATATATATATATATATATATATATATATATATATATATATATATTATAAGTTATATATTTTCTGTTGAAGAAAAATGTTTAGATAAATATATTTCAACTAAATAAACATAAATGTTAATTATTTTATGGATTAACAACTACAAATTATCCAAATACCTAGAAAAATATGTATTAAGAATAAGGGCATAATTTATAATTGTATTAACTTTATGTAACCACATGCTTCTTAAAGGTATTTAAATCCATTTCAATTTTTCTTAGATTAGTAGTGCACTTTTTATATTGTGATGTCACATAACAAGATCCTGTGTATACATTTATTTATTTATTGTAATTATATAGTCAGGGATTAGAATAAGGATTTTTTGTTCATCACAGGAACATTGCTCCCTTTGTTTCCTGTGGTGTGCAAATGCATCCTTATAACCAAAATTAAAAGTAAAAAAAAAAAAAGATACCTCTCATCAATAGAACACTATTTAGTAACACAACCATAGAGAGGAAAAGAAAAGATCTCAAAGGAAGCTGTAGAGGGATAAAAAAAATCAAGTTATTTAGCCTTGAGAGCAAGTCAGGCTTAGGGTTGCAATGTAGAAACCTGGAATTAGGTTTTGTCTGAAAAAGATACATTTTTTTTTAGCATTTACAGGTGGACATTCATAAAAATGTATGCTCTGTGTAGTTTCAGTAACAGGTCTGTGTGAAACAGGAAGTACAGGTTAGTGGCTGGGAAGCGGAATCAGAAGTCCTATTTGAGTGACAGTCCAACAACCAATGGAACGCCCCCCAAAATGTGGAAGTGGCACCAGGAAGACTGCTTGGCTGGCCAGGGGTCCTGTGGTTACCATGGTGATGGAAACAGCTTGAATTTTGTTGTTCAGTGTCTGGGGCAAAGGCTCCCAGAGCTGTTGCATTTCATTTGATTTGTTTTTCTTTACCACCTGTGCTTACAGTGTGTGTTCTCTTGTCCTTTGTATTTTCCCTTGCAGCATATGGGCACTTTAAAAGTGAATTATAATGGTAGATGCCAGTGTTATTATCAGACCTTAGGGCAGTCTGCATTTGGCATCCAGGCCAGGTTCTTTAATGGTTAAAGTCACTGCTGGTGGCCGGTCTAGTTACAGAACCCATAGGAAAAGCAGCTAAAGTCTTTTGTCCACAGAGGCTGAGTAACAGCCATTCTGGTCCTGTAGGACAAGAATGTGGTAAAAAGGTTTAATATAAATTGTTAGAGCACCTTTAAAAAACAGCAGAAAAACAAAATTCCCCTCCCTAGATGTCGAAAATCTCCTATATCAAGGTCTCATCATAAGAAAAAAACTTATTTTTTCTCTCTTACCCTGTCCAAGTGCATATTCTAGCATATAACCCCCCAAATTTTTACCTAATATTTTAAATACATAAAGATTCACAAAAACAGTCCAAAAAAGTCCATAAATACACCTTTCTCATAGGAGAGGACTGAACTCAACAATATATCCCATTAATCATCTTAATAATTCTTTACATTTATTGAGGGGCTCTAGAATTGCAAATAATAATTTTTTTTTCTTTCTATGAAATATTCCCAGGTATTAAAACAGTTTAATGTCACAGATTATTCTTCTGTCTTATTCACTTACTTTCTACAATTCATCCCATAATACTCTGAAATCCTAAATGCACTTAACTTCTGGAGAGAAATCCAAACTTATTACGTTTCTAAAATTCACCCTGGAGTTCCAGTACAGGCCACCAATTGTCACATCTCATGACAAAACACTCAAGGTCACTCCAGGTGAACTGGGCTGCACAAAATCACCACACAGAGACAGAAGAATATCTGTTTCTTTGGGTCCTATTATGGCTCTTCTAACCTTAGGGGTCCATGGAAAGAGGGGAGCATGTGCTGAACCCTCTTATTGGGAAGAAGCCATTCAAATGAGGGAAGGGGTATGGTTACAGAGGAACAGGTGACTACAGCTGAAAACCAGCCTTGCTATATGAGCTGGGAGAACACCCAAGTCACCATGAAATGTAGTGACTGGTCAGAGCCTCGTGCTTCAGTAATGGAAGGTGTGGTAATTCAGAGCACCTTCTGGAAGTAGATTACTTCCCTCACATGTGGAAGGCACTGGGTTCAATCCTCAGCACCACATAAACATAAATAAACAAAATAAAGTTATTGTGTCCATTTACAAATGAAAAAAATATTTTAAAATATTTTCTTCTGGAAACCTGGTAAGATTTAATGGAAATTCAGCAGGATCATTCATGTAAGCAAGGGTGCTGGAACACATTGAAAACAAATAGTTGAGTCTGATATGAAAACAGAGCTGTCAATGAAAAGAGTCATTGATATTTGGCATTGGGACAGCTTCACATTTTTCTCCATTCCTTAAATAACATAACCCTTCCACCTGTGTGTGATCAATTTCTGAACTTTTTAGTAATAACAGACACTATCAACCAGAAGCGTGGATCAGGGCCTGTGAATCAATTCTGGCCAGCTCAGTTCCTCTGTGTCTTCACAATAGGTAGACACAACCTAGTAATGTAAGGGAAGCTCATAACCAGCTCATAACTAGTTATGAACTTCCCCTACATTAGGTTAGCCAAAGTTAACAGCAATGATGTTCCCTTTTAGAGAGACTAAAGTGAGAAGGAGAGGGTCCTCGGGGACAAATATCCAAGATTCTCATACCACCTGCTCTTGGCTAAGCTACAATCTACAGAAGCTACATAAATTACCTCCAAATAGAGCCATGGTTTATGTAGCTTTCTTGATGGATTTGTGTACAATAAAGAAAACAGTTCTGCAAATTCAAGCTTTACTTGAATGAGAGAAGTGAAGGAATGGACTAAAATTAACTGAGGACCCACAGTTATTGAGGGAAGTTACAATAACCTCAATGCAGAGAATTTTGGTGTCTTCCTGCCAAATTGCCAAAATATCACTGGTCATGAATTCCTTCCTTCCTTCCTAATTTTCTTTCCTCCATATGTCTTTTCTCCTACCCTTATTCACTCCCTTCCTTTTATTCTAGGACTAGTTGTTCCAGTTTAGTTCCATGTTTTCTTCTCACACGCAAAGCATTTAGAACACTAACATCACTGTAAGGTACATAAATTGATAATGGGTGTCAGTACTCTGAGCTTCTTTCAGGAAACATACATCAGAAATATATCTTCTAAATATATTTGCATTAAAAACTATTAAATAGTTTTCTTACTACATTTTATGATAGGTCCTGCCTATTTGAAATACATGTGGCATCATCAATTGGTTTGTTATGATTGGTACCCAATAAAGAGCCCACGGTCACTTACCTTGGAAAATAAGAAGCACAATCAAAAACTTTCATCCAGATGTGCTTGTTTATCACTGAGAGTGGAAAAAGTTTTCTCTTTGCCACTGGGGACTCCCTCTCTTCCTACAGTCAGACTTCAGCTGTAACACCAAGATTACCAGTCTAGAGATGAGCTAAGGCTTCATATAATCTCATTTTGGAAGCCTCAGCACCAAAGCTGAGTAGAAGAGGAAGCAGAGGAGGGTAGGTGCTGGAGGAAGGCATTTTCAAGTCTGACTCTTACTACATCATATCCAGGACACAGGTATTTATTCCCAACATGCTACAAAATTTACTTGAATTAAAACTCATGCAAAATTTTATAGTGTTACTTTTATTATTAGTATTATTTATATAATGAACATATTATCTTACATAATTAAATCATCTTATAGATTTTTTTTTCATCATAATGACTCACAAGTAATAGTAATTCAAATGGCCAGGGTATCTAGACTTACATAATAATCTAGACTTACAATGTTTAAAATCATCTTTTGGACACTTATAAATTCAAATATATACCTGCATAAAAATTCTGGCTAATACAAATCTTCTTGTTACTCATAGCTTCAAATTAAATGCACAGTGTGTACTTACATAAAGACACTGCATCTAAAAATAGTGCTCTGACTTCAAAAATCTGAATGACTTTACCTTCCTCTTCACTATAACATAGATTTCATTTTAAATTTAGATACTTTTTGCCTCAAAATTATCCTACAAATGCAAGAACATGTACAAGAGTAGAATAAATATGTGATCAAACTAAATAGATTTCCATGTGGTGTTGTGTAACAGACAAGGGCATTGCCTTCAACCTCACCTGCCAATGTTGTGCATGCCAAGAGGTTGTCTCCCTCTCTAGAATGTCATCCACTTCACACCATCCAGCCAGCTCACATTCACAAATGACCCTTCCACAGCTGAGTTCACTTGTGCCTGCTGGTCAGCAAGTAGGGCTGATCTCCACTGCCCAGGGAAGCTCCTCAGACACTGGGCTGGAGGGAGAAGACAGCTGTGAAGGCATGGAAGGATGGGGTGGTATGCAAGGCACCCTCTGTCAGTTCTTCTATCTGAGGCCAAGTGCCCAGGAGCCCTCAGATATTTGTATGCAGGTCCCTGTGTAAGAACCACCCTCTGGAGCATGCCACAGCCCAGCAGCTGCAGCCTGCATGTCACAGGCTGTGGGCAGGTCATCAGGGCCAGGTGCTGTTCACCCAGCCTGAAGAGAGCAGCTCTCTAGGGCATGGAGGGCCTGACTCTGAAAGGCTGTCTCACCTTTCTACTGAACTGCCCCTGACTGTTCAAGCTGGACTCTTGTCTGCAAACTCATGTTCCAAAACAGAAAAAAAAAAAAAAAAAAACCCACCCTGTGCAACCTGCCTGAGATCAACATAGAGTGGGTGATCCTTGCATGGCCACTGGACCTTATTGCAGACATGAAACTACTTGCCCCAGTGTAGATGTCTTTTTGTGAACTCTAAACCTAGAACTGTCTTAATCTGCATTTTATTTTTTCAGTTCTTTCCCTGGTGCAGGTAAACCACTTGCTAAAAGTGCACCCCCAAACACATAGCCAAAGACAACCCATGCTGGGCACTGGGTTCTCCAAGGAGGATCCAGTTAGAGCAGCCTCTTTTCTTTTAGCTGGAAATATCTTGGTTAATTACAAAATGGAAACAAAACGTTCTCTAATGAATGTACTATTTAAATTATACCACTGCTATGTATTTCACCATGTGAAAGCAAGGGACATTATCAAAATTAAAGGAAAAGTTTTTTCCTTCTAGTAATAAATGTCATTTGAATCTATGAAAAAAGTAAATATACTGTAATTTTCATGGTTTGGCATTCTAATATTGGTATAGACAATTACAGTTCTACTTGTCTGGTGATATTTTATCTCTCCTGATATCAGCAAATATTGTTCCTTGATACATAATACATTCCTGGAATTTTTCCTCAGGTGATCTAATAGATTTGAGTTCTTCTTTACCACTATATAACCTTTGAGGAAAGACACAGATATTAACAACATGTTTTTGCATGAGTAAGGATTCCTTAATACTGTGGAATATTTAGCTCATGCTAAAAACACGAATCCCTTTGAAACTAAAACTACAAATCTCTTTGATATAATTTCACAGAAGTTTTTGTGATGGAAGTTGTTTATTATACTTTAGAGAAAGGATATTTTATGTTTTCATCAGAAATATTTTGTTATATTTTTTGCTACTCCTGCCTCCCAAATCTCAAATGGTGATGTTCACAATTTAAAACTTCCTTCACAAAAATATTTTCCAAGTTTATTTTTTTATTATTGGTTGTTCAAAACATTACAAAGCTCTTGACATATCATATTTCATACATTTTATTCAAGTGGGTTATGAACTCCCATTTTTACCCCATATATATATTGCAGAATCACATCGGTTACACATCCACGATTTTACATAGTGCCATACTAGTGACTGTTGTATTCTGCTGCCTTTCCTATCCTCTACTATCACCTCTCCCCTCCCCTCCCTTCCCATCTTCTCTCTCTCTACCCCATCTATCTACTGTAATTCATTTCTCTCCCTTGTTTTTTTTCCCTTTCCCTTCAATTTCTCTTATATGAAATTTTGTATAACAATGAGGGTCTCCTTCCATTTCCATGCAATTTCCCTTCTCTCTCCTTTTACCTCCCACCTCTCATCCCTGTTTAATGTTAATCTTTTTTTCATGTGCTTCCTCCCTGCTCTGTTCTTAGTTGCTCTCCTTATATCAAAGAAGATATTTGGCATTTGTTTTTTAGGGATTGGCTAGCTTCACTTAGCATAATCTGCTCTAATGCCATCCATTTCCCTGCAAATGCCATGATTTTGTCATTTTATAGTGCTGAGTAATACTCCATTGTGTATAAATGCCACATGTTTTTAATCCATTCATCTATTGAAGGGCATCTAGTTTGGTTCCACAGTCTAGCTATTGTAAATTGTGCTGCTATGTACATCGATGTAGCAGTATCCCTATAGTACGCTCTTTTAAGGTCTTCAGGGAATAGTCCGAGAAGGGGAATAGCTGGGTTAAATGGTGGTTCCATTCCCAGCTTTCCCAGGAATCTCCATACTGCCTTCCAAATTGGCTGCACCAATTTGCAGTCCCACCGATGTTGAGAGCCACAGCCAAAGGGGCCCCAGCAAACTTCCAGCTGCCAGCAAACTTCCGGCTGCCACCAATTTGCAGTCCCACCAGCAATGTACAAGTGTACCCTTTTCCCCACATCCTAGCCAGCACTTGTTGTTGTTTGACTTCATAATGGCTGCCATTCTTACTGGAGTGAGATGATATCTTAGGGTGGTTTTGATTTGCATTTCTCTGACTGCTAGAGATAGTGAGCATTTTTTCATGTACTTGTTGATTGATTATATGTCCTCCTCTGAGAAGTGTCTGTTCAGGTCCTTGGCCCATTTGTTGATTGGGTTATTTGTTTTCTTAGTGTTTAAATTTTTGAGTTCTTTGTATACTCTGGATATTAGGGCTCTATCTGAAGTGTGAGGGGTAAAAATTTGTTCCCAGGATGTAGGCTAGCTATTTACCTCTCTTATTGTTTCTCTTTCTGAGAAAAAACTTTTTGGTTTGAGTGAGTCCCATTTGTTGATTCTTGTTTTTAATTCTTGTGCTATGGGTGTCCTATTAAGGAATTTGGAGCCCGACCCCACAATATGTAGATTGGAGACAACTTTTTCTTCTATCAGACACAGAGTCTCTGTTTTGATATCAAGCTCCTTGATCCATTCTGAGTTAACTTTTGCACATGGCGAGAGAAAGGGATTCAGATCATATGGATTTCCAGTTTTCCCAGCACCATTTGTTGAAGATGCTATCCTTTCTCCATTGCATGCTTTTAGCACCTTTGTCAAATATAAGATAGTTGTAATTTTGTGGATTTATCTCTGTGTCCTCTATTCTGTACCATTGGTCCACCCTCCTGTTTTGGTACCAGTACCATGCTGTTTTTGTTAATATTGCTCTGTAATATAGTTTGAGTCTGGTATCGCTATACCGCATGAATCACTCTTCCTGCTTAGAATTGCTTTTGCTATTCTGGGTCTTTTATTTTTCCAGATGAATTTCATGATTGCTTTATCTGTTTCTACAAGAAATGCCATTGGGATTTTGATTGTCATTGCATTAAACCTATAGAGAACTTTTGGTAATGTCGCCATTTTGATGATGTTAGTTCTGCCTATCTATGAACAGGGTATATTTTTCCATATTCTAAAATCTTCTTCTATTTCTCTCTTTAGGGTTCTGTAGTTTTCATTGTATAAATCTTTCACCTCTTTTGTTAGGTTGATTCCCAAGTATTTTATTTTCTTTGAGGATATTGTGAATGGGGTGGCTTGTTTTTCCTCTTTGATTATTTCCCCCCCTTTAATCAGTTACCTGCCACTGTTGGTTTTGTGTGCTGTTTTTCATTTCCTCTTGTAGTGTTTTGCTCAAAATGCTTTGCAGTGCTGGTTTTCTGGCTGCGAATTCTTTTAACTTGTTTATTGTGAAATATTTTAATTTCATTGTCAAACCTGAAGCTTAATTTTGCTTGATACAATATTATTGGTTGGAATCCATTATCTTTCAGTTTTTGAAATACGTTGTTCCAGGATCTTCTCACTTTCAACGTCTGTGATGAACAATCAGCCGTTAACCTAATTGGTTTACCCCTGAATGTAATCTCTCTCCTTTCTCTTGTAGCTTTTAATATTCTCTCCTTGTTCTGTATGTTGGATATCTTCATAATAATGTGTCTTGGAGTTGTTCTATTACAGTTTTGTATGTTTGGGGTCCTGTAGGCTTCCAGGATTTGGCAATCCATTCCATCTTTCATGTCTGGAAAGTTTTCTAAAATTATTTCATTCAATATATTGCTCATTCCTTTGGTTTGGACCTCTATACCTTCCTCTATCCCAATGACTCTTAAGATTGTTTTTTTTTAATGACATCCCATATCTTTTGGATGTTTTGCTCATGGTTTCTTACCAGCCTTTCTGCATTGACTATACTCTTTTCGAGTTGATATACTTTGTTTTCATTATCTGATGTACTGACTTTTACTTGATCTACTCTACTTGTAATATTCTCATTTGAGTTTTGATTTGGTTTATGGTTTCTTGCATTTCTAGGATTACTGTTTGATTTTTTTAAATCTCTATCTCCTGGTAGAGTTTATTTTTTGCTTCTTGAATCTGTTTATGTAATTCATTTTCAAAGTACTCTTTCATTGTTTGGACTTGCTGTCTAATGACTTCTTTAAGATTCCATTCCATCTGAATCCGGTATGCCTTGAGTTCTTTATCTGTTAATTTTTCTGGTATCTTTAGGTTCTCCTGTAAATTTAAGTTATCCTGCATTGTTTGTAATCCTTTTTCCCTTATTATTTCATGGTGCTCACATTAGTTTCCAACTCTGTTTGACTGCCCTGTTTCTGTTTTCTTCTATAAATTTGTTCTGGTTTTGTATAGCTCCTTTGTATTGGGAGACAATGTTTAGAGATGTTGGATTTAATTGTGATTTAAGGTAAATTCATTAGTTTCATTAAAGGCCTACAAATTTTGATGGCATATAGAGAACTGAGGTTTGAACTTAGGATTTTATGTTAAGGTCGGGAGATATGATGGTATGGATGTTAGTATATCTTAGCTTCTTTGGGGGGTTGCTCAGATGCAGGTGGATATTAACAAGAGAATAGAGAGGAGTACTTGGGGGTATTTAAGGGCTTAGGCAGACTATAGACTGTCTCATAATATTCATCTATTTCATTTAGTAAATTACACGTAATTGGAGTGGTCTTGCTTGGGAGGAAAGATAGGGAAAAGGTAAGGAAGCAAACCAAGAAAGAGAGAGGGAGAGAAGAAAGAAGGAGAAAAAAATAAAAAAGAAAAACAAGAAATTATAAAAAAAATAAAGTAAAATAAAAATTACAATTATGATAAGAATATGGACTCTGAATAATTCATAGTTCCTTTTAAGATGTATATTGGTATAATTGCAAAAATCAGCATAGATCATTAAAATCACTTATTCCACCATATATATTAATCATTTGGAGACTCAGAAAGAAATTGTCACCACTTTCACAGTATTATGTACATCAAATCTCTGAATGCATTTGTTTATATGGTCTTGGATTGTTGCTCAGTGGTAGAGCACTTGTGTAGCATGTGTGAGGCACTGGGTTCGATACTCAGCACCACATATAAAAATAAATGTAATAAATATCCATTTACAACTAAACAATATTAAAAAAAGAAATTGAGTAAAATGCCTGCATTCAAGTTATGGTCCACACATTCAATGTGATTTTTGACTCATATCCCCATAGGTACCCAGAGAAATATGAATGAGGAACTAAAGGAGACCTAAGTTCCTAACCTGAGCAGCTGAAACACCTTTCAGAGTAATACCTTGTAAAAGATACTTCAAGTAAAGTATGTCTCAGTTCATTCTGATAGAGAATCTATTTTCTCTAATCCACAGGTTTGTGAAAATAATAAAAGATATGGCATTTCTTACCATTGATAACTGAGAAGTTCTTTCACCTTCCATCTGTGTCCATGGGATATATTTTAAATGTGGAAGTATCTGAAGTTATTTCCTTGGGAAAATGGGAAAAAAAAAGGTTTTTGTTTTTTTTTTAATAGAATACTGGGGACTGATGTTGTGGCTCAGAGGTAGAGCGCTTGCGTAGCATGAGTATGGCACTGGGCTTGATCCTCCGTACCACATAAATATAAAATAAATATATTTTATCCATCTGTAACTAAAAAATAAATAAATATTTTTTAAAAATAAAATACTGTTGTTGACCAAGGATGTAAGTTTGCCAGAGGAGTTTGATGTTGTGGTAGGCTTCTAGTCACTTCTTCTCTTAGCTATGAAATGTACTACATGAGCTCTCCCCACCAAGTAAGGTAGTAATCAATAAGAAACCAGGAATTAACATTATTAACATGCTTAATATATATCAATAATTTTATTTTTATGAGTAATGTTTCTTTCATAAAATTGTGAAGTATTGTCATTAACTATGACAGACACTGAAGTTTTACATTTCTAGTGAGACATAGCAACAGATTGAGTTTTCTCTTTCCTATCACAAGTGATAACAACCATTTGATATTTTACATTTTCTTCCAAGAAATACCAGACTCTCAGTATTTTAAAATAAAATGTTAGAAGTGAAAATTATTTGTGAAGATTTAAATTAAAAAATGACTTCAGTGAGTCAACACTTTCTAAATGCTTTTCTTATATTTCCTAGCTCACTCAATGATGCTTATTCTCATTATGTTAACTCATTCAAAAGCAATTAACTGAGCTGACAATTCTGCCCTCTGTTAAATGCTTCATGTGTCTAGAATAGTACTTAATCCCATGCCATCCTGTAGCTTTATAAAGAAACCCTTAGGATGTGTCCATTGGGATGCTTTACCTGGAAGACTCCTGTTTGCACTGATCTGAAATTGACATGAACAGACTTTGGAAACAATTTTTATCTAACAACAATGCTGAGTGTACTGCAGATACAAAGAAAAATAAGATGGCATCTCTACTTTTATGAAATCTTCAGGGAAGACAAAAAAGTAAACAAAATTTCTCCATTATATAAGGTAATTTATTTTATTTTATTTTTATTGATTTTTTTTAAAAAATAAATGACAGCAGAATACATTACAATTCTTGTAACACATATGCAGCACAATTTTTCATATGTCTGGTTGTATACAGAGTATATTCACACCAATTTGTGTCTTAATACATGTACTTTGTATAATGATGCCTATCACATACCACCATCCTTGCTAATCCCCTACCCCCTCCCTTACCCTCCCACCCCTCTGCCCTATCTAGAGTTTATCTACTCCTCCCATGCTCCTCCTCCCTACCCCACTATGAGCCTCCTTATATCAGAGAAAACATTGGGCATTTAGTTTTTTTGGATTGGCTAACTTCACTTAGCATTACCTTCTCCAACACCATCCATTTACCTGCAAATGCCATGATTTTATTCTCTTTTATTGCTGAGTAAAATTCCATTGTGTGTATATGCCTCATTTTTTATCCATTCATTCACTCAAGGGCATCTAGCTTGGCTCCACAGTTTCGTTATTGTGAATTGTGTTTCTCTAAACATTGATGTGGCTGTGTCTCTGTAGTATGCTGTTTTTAAGTCATTTGGGTATACATCGAGGAGAGGGATATATGGGTCAAGTGGTGTTTCCATTCCCAGATTTCCAAGGAATCTTCATACTGCTTTGCATATTGGCTGCACCAATTTGTAGTCCCACCAGCAATGTATTTGAGTGTACCTTTTCCCCCACATCCTCACCAACATAAATATGGTAATTTATTATGGCATCAAAGACTGAATCATAGGTGTTACAAGCTCACAGAGAAGGGCATGATATGCACATCTCCATGTGGTGAACAGGAGATATTTAAAAAACCATGACTCAGCCCCAAAGTGATGCATGGGTTAAAATTAAAAAAACAAAACAAACAAACAAAAAACCTTAATGTCTTATTTTCTCAGGGTTAGCACTGGAACCCAGTGCTTCATGAAGGATAGGTAAGCACTCTACCACTGTGCTACACTCCCTGCTTTTGGACTGAAATTTAAATGGGGACTAAGAACCATAGAATTATTTTGGTGAAATGATGATTCTAGAGATTGTAAAGGGTGACATGACTACAAACATCTCAATAGAAGTGCTACAGCTATAAAATGCTCCTACCTTTCTTTCCAAAAACATTATTTGCTTCAACATCCACATGAATGTGAATCAACGTGTCAATGATATTGATGTAAAAAAGACTTTTTTCCCCCCAGGCTGGCATTGAGATCTCAGCAAACATCTTTCTATTTTTTGCCTCCACACTGCTGCTGTCCTTGTGGGCACCAAGCCCAAGCTCACTGACCTCCCCGTCACCCACATGGCTCTAACACACATCCTCATGCCACAAAGGACTTCTAATATCAACAAATATTTGGGAAATGCAGGATATTCAAAGTGACTTCAAATGCATGGTACTTATCTTTCTGTAAAAGCTAATGAGAGGATGCTCCATCTGTACCACCTACATCCTGAGTGTGCTTCAAGAAGTCACCATCAGCCCCAGTGGCTCTGGGAAGGTCAATTTTACATTTAAACCCACAAATCCCATCCTAAGGTTATTCCTCGTCTCATGGATCCTCACCATGTCCACCTACAGCAACCAGTTTTTTGTGCTGTGGCCACAACAAATAAGTCCCAGCCTGTCCATCTCTTCATCGCTGAGCACTGTTCTTTCTGCCCACTAGTTACATCCATAGGGGAATCTTGTTCACCCCGATGGCATGTAGAGATATCTTCTTTGTGTGCCTCATGGTTCTTTCAAGTGGATACGTGGTGATTTTCTTGTATAGAAATAAACAGTGGTCCATGTCTCTTCATAGTTTCAGGTTCTCCCCAAACAGCTCCCCAGAACAAAAGGCCACTCACATCATTCTGCAGCTGATCTGTTGCTTTGCTGTTCTTTACTTTGTAGACTTTATACTTTTACTGGCCATAGACATGACTTGGAGAAATGACTCCATCCTGGTGTGTCTCCAGATGCTTTTGGTCAAGGGCTATGCCACAGTCAGTCTTTTTGTGATAACTAGTGATGACTCTAAAAATTGATTTAAACAATATGGGGCAAGAAATATCAGCTTGTGAGAAAACTTACCTAAAGCAATTTTTCACTCTAATTAGAACAATTCTACCTACTTTGCAAAGTTTGATCTTTTAAAAAATATTGTTAGTTGGAGGGGTTCTGTGATTGGGATTAGGGTCTCTGATGGACTTCATGATTGTGGAATGTTTGGTGGCTAGGAAATTTCTGTGCAAAGGCACAGAGTGCCTGGCTGCTAGGAAATTTATGTTCAAAGATGCAGAATGCTTGGATGCTGAGAAACTTCTGTGTAAAGACATGGGATGCCTGGCCACTGTATCAATGTCCTTCATGAGGAAGCTCTGTGAGTCTTCTCAGCCTTGACCTTGATCTTAGGTACATAACTCCTGGGAATAAAGAAACTTGCTTGCTACATAGCTACAATGTTTTACCAAGCTTCAGTGCTCCTGGATGTGCCTGCTGAACAGGAACTTTAGTCAATGGACTTTCTGAAGAGCTGCACAAAGCTCCTGACATTGCATATTGTAACTATAAATGTAACTGCTGAATAAGCAACCTTACTGATACTATAAACAGTAATGTAGTTATGGTGATAATGACTAATGTAACCTATTAGTATAAATAAACATGGCCACTTGGACAAGCAGACACTTTTTTTCTGCCTGTGCATCTTGTCTCTATGTCTCCTTTATTTATTTTTCTTACAATTACTTTGAAAATATTCTGTCCTAACAAAGTAACTATTGGGCTCACAAGAACCTTCTGGATAATTTTGTCTTACATTTGTGTCAAGGTCTTCGTTTGCAAGCTTATGAATTCTTCACTTTTTTGTGTTTTTTTATCTCACATTTTGATTATAAGATGAGATTCTTCCTTTGTGCATTATACTTCTTGACAATAGTTTCACTGAAGTTATATTACAAGTAGATTGTCCTTTTTTTGTCTAAAATTGTTAATATTGTACTCTTTGTTTTTTAAAAAAATTGTTATGGCAGTTTTACATGGTGTTGGTCACATGCAGTCCACAATGCTTGGGACTCTATGGTAAGTTGATGGCAACTTTGTGGCCAAACAAAGCAGCTTAGTGAGACCCTAAATAATAATAATAATAATAATAATAATAATAATAATAATGATAATAATAATAAACAAATGACAAACAAACAACAACAAAAGCTAAAATGGGTTAGGGGATCAAGATTAGTGGTAGATGCCTGAGTTCAACTCACTGTACCAAAAATAAACAAAAATGTAAGCTCAAAACTCCATGTAATAGCCACTAGGGTGGAAAAAGAAAAAAAAACCTGTAAAATAACAATTATACAAGATATAAATTGAAATCCTCATACATGTCTGGGAAGCTTGAAGTTTTTATTGACAGATGTGGGCTTTCTTCTTTGAGACTTTGTAGCCAGTTTCACACAGAAGAGCAAGAACCAATTGTGTCCCTTTTATCCAGTCTTCAGCCCCAGCCAGCAGCAGATACCTACATGTTGGAGCAATGTGTATTGACATCAGAGGCCAGCATCCACATCATTTTGTAGGAAAGGCTGTTAAATCAGAAGCCAGCACAGTTCTGAAAATGATTGGTGAGTTTTTGAAGCTCTGTGGCAGCCTGGTTCAGGTCAACTGGACTTCAGTTGGGGCCATTCATACTTCCAGTGGTCTTCTTAGGGGTAGTAGGCATATTGACTTAGTCTCAGTCTTGTCCCTGGATAAGATGTTCCTTCCATATACAGACATTCCTTTGTCCTTGCATCAGGCCCCCATTTTGATATTTGTTTTGATTTTGCCCTGGTGGGAACACCCTTTGGGTGACTTACATGTTTGTGGTAAGGGCAGCTGCAAGAAGACCCATTCACTTCTTCATTTCTTTGGTCTGCCTCTAACTGAGCCTCTTGGTTTCTGTTGATGAAAAATGTGGTGGCCATTTCAATTAGATAATTGGCATTCATTTCAACAAAGTTCAGCAAAGTTTTTGTAGTTTTAGGTCAATGTCTCTCCTGGCTTGTTTCACCCTCTGGTTTTCTGGTGCTTCAGGCTTAAAGGAAAGTGAAGAATTGGAAGATCTGACATAGTCATTCACAGCTGGGGCTTTAGTGCAGCTTTTGATATCTTCTTCATGTTTAAGGCTCTCCTTCCCCTTTCTTTTAGGCCATATACGAGAGCCTCTTGATATCTGTCTTTAGAAGGTCTTCCTTTTCCTTGGGGGTCCCACCTTGAGTCTGTGTTGGGGAACTGGGCCTGAGCATAGGCTTCAATGTTGCTTGGTGCATATGAAGCATGTTCTTCTAGTCGTTTTCAAGCTGCTTTGGTCATTTTTCTACATTCCTCCATCAAGCCAAGTAGGTTGGAGGGTCTGGATTATATATCACATCAGATCAGTCCCAGCCTGGGTTTTCTCCATGTAGGAGGGAGTATGATTTTTTCCAACTCAAGAGATCAGTGGTGGTTAAAGGCTGGTGGAAAAAAAAAAAAACTATTGTTCTGATGGGATGTTTCCACCTTGTTAATATAAGCAGGTTCTCTAGTCTCTTATAGGGGCACTGGAGAGCTCTCCTCTGGGTAATGGCTCTCATCTTGGGACAAGTTCCTGCCTTGGTCTCAGGGGGGATGGGTGGAAGGGTCTTTGGCTCTGTGGAAGACACTGGCGTTGATGAAATCTAGGAGGAAGGAGCAGCTGATGCAGAGGGGCCACGATTCGCTAGCTCTCAGTGGTCTTGGCCATGTTAGGAAGAGTGGCACAGAAGGTGGTGGGTTTTTTCCTGGCATACAGGGAAGCACTGGTTTGTTTTCTTTGACAGGATTTTCTCTCCTTAGTTCCTTTTGTTGGGTCTTAGAGGCCACTACAGTAGGAGCTAACATCAACTTGAACTGTCCTTCTAGACAGGCTCTCAACAAAGGAGGCTATTTCTATATTATCTCTTATCAGCAATCAATGTAAATAAATTGGTCTGGGGAGCAGGGGTTCTCAAAACTACAAAAAGGACCTCACTAATGACACTATTGTCTAAAGATCTTCCTGGTGGCCATCCCACATCAAGGCTCCACCATTGTAATTGGCAGAGAGGATATAACTTTTGTGAAGTTAGTTTCACCCCAGTTACCATTAAAATCACTCTTAAGTTTTCTAACATACATTTTAAAGAATTCAGTTTACTCTGTGTGCCTCCCAAGGTCCACTGTGCATCAGTGTCACATGCTTAGGATAAGACTATCTTCATCCATCTTCATCTGTTACCCTCTTGGTGACTTAAGATCCTCTTAGCCTTGTGCATTGGTATAACCCACCCACCCCACAAGAAGTTCCACCTAGATCTTAGACTGTATGAGGTACAATGGAATCATGGACTGTCACTTCAAACTTGCTTCAGTCCTTTTGTTGGGTTAGAACCCTTCCTTAGTCTATCTTATTCATGCACTTTCACACATGTTCACACAGACATGATCAAAACAAAATGTCTATATTTCCTCAATTCCAACAATTTCAAAACCAAGCAAGGAGTCATGGTTTTCCCTCTGTTCACTGACCTAGAACAGCAATGATTTGGGTAAATCCCTGGGTCCTTTTCAGCTCTAATTCCTTTTGGAGATTACTCAGAGACACTTATAGGTGGATCAAGCCTTTCTTCTACCTGCTTAGAACTCTAAGGGGAAGTCAGGGAGGACAGCACTAATGGACCTTGTTTCTACCTGTTCAGTGCTCCAAGTTGAATATTCCACATTCTTGCACCACGTGGTTTCTGTTGTGCTTCATAGAAGTCATTGTGGGGCACTGGGTGAGTCACAACACATACAAGCAGAGTTCAAGATCAGGCTGAACAATTTCAAAATTAATGAAAAAACAATTTAAGGCTTTGGATATATAGTCCCATGGTAGAGCATTTGCTATCATGTGTGAAACTTTGGGTTCAACCCCAGTACGATACACCAAGAAGTGGTATACCAAGAAGAAATATCCTTCAATGTCCCAGAGAAGCCAGACTCCGGAGATAAGAAAGACAATAAACCATCTGAACCTCCACTGTCCCATCCAGGTTGCCAAAATATGTAAGAAGAGAAGAGGCTTGACAGCTGAGGAGTTGGCCGGAAGCCAGTTTATTAGCTGCAGTAGTACAGATTGACTATTGCCTAAAAATTTCTGGACCATGAGTTTGGAAATTCTTTCAATTTTATACCCAGTGGGAGGGAGGAGAGGTTTGAAGGATTAAACTTCTGCTTTCTGTTTCTTATTTTTAGACTAGACAAAGGTTTTACAAGATTCTTGTTTTCTGCAAATTTGGCATTTACAATAAAAGAGGAAACTACAAACCTCAATCCCCTCTGCATATGTTTTTATGATGACCTGTGGAAAAGCCTTTTGGACAAAAAGAGAAGCAAAAATTATGGTGGATGGTTTGTTACCTGGTGAAGCTTATATGTTACAAATATGGTGGGGGGTCCCTTTGATGGGGTATATGGTATGGTACCATATGATCTACCAATTACACTCATAGCTATACATCTATATGAATTGAAAACAAACACTCAAACATTTGTACACTAATGTTCATAGCAGCACCATTCATGCTAGCAAAATGGTGAAAACAACTCAAATATTCATCATCAGATGAATGGGTAAACAAAATATGGTTTTGTGTATAAATATAGCAGAATACATCTCTACCTTCCCCACACACACAAAAGGGATAAAATGTTGATTGAAGCTAAAACATGGAGATATATGTGTATATATATATATATATATATATATATATATATATATATATATATATTTCTAATTCAAATAAAAAACACACATTATAAATGATATATCCTTCAAAAGGGTGTCCATACATCCCAAATTCCTGATGTCAGGGCAGTTCTGATTTTATGTATCGCTTTGTTTACAGAGTAATGTTTATTTTTATTTATTTTTTGTACATTATGAACTTATAGGTTTAAACATATTTGATGTGTTTCAATAAATTCCAACATATTATAATTTTTCACAGCAAATTTCAAACTGTCCTATCTTTGGAAAATAGGAGTCTATTTGTTGACTCCTTGTAGTGTTTGACACAACCCTTGTAGTGTTTGACAGCACAGTACCTACACTTCCTTGTATAAGAGAAAATTAATTAATTAATTAATCTCCTACATTTCCTACCACATACTGGAAGTCAGTCCTGTCTCCAAGAAGGCTCAGGACCATTTTCACAAAATGTTTTTTTTTTGGAGATCATAGTGCTAGCAAAATTCATTGCTGCTCTAGATGAGATCTTCAATGTTTCCCGAAGGCCCATATGCTAACAGCTTGGTCCCCAGTGTGGCCGTAGGAGAGATGGGGTCTAGCAGAAGGTCTTTTGCATCACTTGAGAGCATGCCCTAAAAGAGATTATCAGGGCCCAGTCTTTTCTCTTTTGCTTCCAGGACATGAGATGAACAAATGTACTCTGACAAATTCATGTCATGATGTACTGCCCTGTCCTGGGCTCAAAAGCAACATGGTCAATTGATCATGGATGGAAATCTCCAAAACTATGAGCCAAAGTAAACCTTTTATCTTTATAAGTCAATGATCTCAGGTATTTGCAATAGTGACAGAGAGCTGACAAACACCATTTATTTCTAGGCTTTCTCTATAGAAAAACTAACAAGCAATCTGAAGAGAAATACACTGAATTCAAATTATAATTGGAATTTAGACTGAGGGTTTTACTACACTTGGTTTATTATTCATCTTTCTTTATTTTACAAAATTCTGTTTCAAAACATGTTAATAGTCTCATTTGAATTATCCCATATAACATTATAACATTCTTCATTCTTTTTTTTGTACCAGGAATTGAACCTATTTTTGCTCTACCACTGAGCCACATCAACAGCTTTATTGTTGTTGTTGTTGTTGTTATTATTATTATTATTTTTATTTTGAGACAGGGTCTCAGTAAGTTGCTTAGGGTCTTGTTAAGTTGCAGTAGCTGACTATAAATTTGTGATTTTCCTGCCTCAGCCTCCCAAGTTTCTGTGATTTCAGGCATGTACAACAATATTATCTGATAACAATATGACCATGTACTAGTTATTTCATGAGTTACATGGTGGGGAAGAAATTACCTAATTTTCTGACTTCAGTATGAAAATCTAAGCCATAACTTTAGCTGTAAGCTTCTCATTTGTGCCCAAGAACTTCTGAGCCACATCACTATACTCTGGATTTGTTCTGGGTCTTGTGGTTTGATCTGTGTTTCTGAAGTTTGCAAAACTTGATAAGTCATCTATCCCTCTATACTTTTTCCTTATTAATTCTAGATAGCCATCATTTTATTCGTTCATATTTTTTGTTTATGTATATATTTATCTAAAGAAACATTCTTGAGCCATTAATGTGTGCTAACTCCTAGGTAAGGCTTTCGAGGATAAATTTGGGAGCAAAACAGACTCAAGTCACTGGCATCTAAAGTCTGCAGACTAAAAGGGTGCCAAACATTATTAAAGCATTTACACAAATAAATGTAAAATTTTAATATGGTGGGTTAGGGAGGAAGATCAGTGGTAGAGCACTTGTCAAGCATGTGCAAGGACATGAGTTCCATCCATAGCATGTGTGCACGCACACACACACACACACAAATTAAAATTGTAAATGTCATAAAGAAATGTGTAGGACTGAAGGGACATGATATATCATGAGTGATAGGGAGATTTGGGGGGATGGCCTGAGAAGATTAGTAATGTATATGAAAGTTCAGATCACATTTTTGCACATAGAGGTTGTGTGAACCTCACATAGACAAAGGGCCTAGAAAAAGTTGATCTCAACTTTCACAGGCAATGCCATTTTGCAGAAATTCAAAGTGACTTAGAGAGTAGATTCCAGTACATAAAATGTACCTCAGTTTCCCACTGAAAAGCCATACTAGGGCTGGGGTTGTGGCTCAGTGGTAGTGTGCTAGCCTAGCGTGTGTGAGGCCCTGGGCTCAATTCTCAGCACCACATAAAAATAAGTAAACAAAATAGAGGTATTTTGTCCAACTACACTATATATATATATATATATATATATATATATATATATATATATATATACACATATATTTAAAGCCATACTACCCTATGTCTTACTCCCATCCCCAACTGGCATCCTTAATGATTACCTAGCAATGGATCAACACTACATGTCCTAAAATGGAATATACTGCTATACTGCCTCCAAAATTTCACAAGGTCCATCAAGACTGACAATGCCCCTGAACTTTTATGGGATGTATATCTTAGGATCTTCCTAAAGCATTTAAAGCAGTTCTGATATGCTGTGCTCACCAAACCCAATTAGCCTCGTGTCATGGGGGGTATATTATATCAAGGGGACATCAGTATTTTTGAAACTTTACTATTATGGAGAGGAAGAGAGGCCATATAGCACTAGGGCAAGATGATCAAAGCAATTACAGCCCCTGTCATATAATACAAACTAGTTTTCATCTGATTACCAATGGGAACAGAAAAGTATTTGAGATGGCAGTAAGTGACATGCCAGGTGCATGAAATTTTTGCTACAAATTGCATCACCACATGATTATAGTCACAATTATCTGCCATTATCTATTAGTCCCTAAGCTGCAATATGGTGGCTGATAGGAAAACAAAGATCACAACTACAGGTGCCTCACTTCCATGGAGCACACAACAAGCCCACGTGGATTCCCAAAGTTTATTATCAACATAAGCAGCAAGAGAAGCATGATGTCAGCTCCTGAAACACCTAATTCCACCTAGTAGCCACAGGGATAGATTGCTCTGCCACCGAGAAGCAAGCTATACACCACAGCCAAGTAGTTTAATTATCTTATACAAAAGGTGAAAAGATATTTGTTATAGACTTTTCTTTTTGCTGGAAAAAAAAATTCTTAAAATTTATATTTTTAATTTTCAATGTGGCTCTGTAAGTGGCAACATTTCATATTATTTGTGTATTTGCAGATAGTCTGTGCTTCCCTTCTCCCAGAGTTCTGTTGCATATATAGTCTATTGGGAACCACCAAATGCATTCCTATGACTTGCAGGTATTACTCAATATGTTTCCTGTAACTCCTCAACATGTGGCAGAGCCCTCTTTGGCTCTCCCAAAGGAGTGGTCTGTATTTTGTTCCCTCTTTGGTGTCCTTGGCTAAAGCCATAAAGTGGTTGCTGATGGTTTGAATATTCATCGACCCCAAAGGTCTGTGTGGTCAAGGTCTGGTCTCCATGATGGAGCTATTGGGAGGTAGGGAAACATGTAAGAGGTGAGACCCAGGAGCTGAGGACATGGCTCAGTGGAAGGGCACTTGCCTATCAAGTGCAAGGGCCTGAGATTCATTACTAGAACTATAGAATTAAAAAAAAATATATAGAGAGATATAGAGAGATAGAGATAGATAGATAGATGACAGATAGATAGATAGATAGATAGATAAATAGAGGACCAGTAGGTCATTTGGAACATACCCTAGTGTAATCGTGAAAGCTCAGCCCCTTGCTCTCTGTCACTCTCTGAAATTTTGTTCCACTACACACTCCCACCATGATGTGGTCCCTCTTCACAACCCCAAAACAACATGATCAACCAGTGATGAACTGAAACCTCCAAACCTGTGAACCAAAAGGAACCTTGCATCACTATAAGTTGATCATCCCCTTTATTTGTTAGAGTGACACAAAATTGACCAACAGGATGTATTTTGTCTTGAGTCACTTGCTAAATATACCTTTGGTTAGGCAGGCATAATGGCACACACCTGTAGTCCTAGATTCTCAGGAGGCTGAGGTGGGAGACTGAGTTGAGCCCAAGGAAACTTATCAAAATCCTATTGAAAACATGCACCTTGATTTGGTTTAAAATCTTTGTTTATATTTAATAGAAAAAATTAATTAACTTAAGCTGAAATGATTTCTGACCCTTGTGTGCTTTCTTTCTTGGTGACATCACTTGCTGGGGATAATTTAAAATTCCCCCTTTATCCCTTTAGGTAAATAAATAAAATAAAATAAAAACAACTAAGTGGAATCATCATAGTTCTTGCTGCCACAGGAAGAGACTGAAAGAAAACTTCTTGCAACCCTGTTTACCCTAGAGGAACCCAGGAAGGCATTACTGTCCCTACTTTTAGGAGACCTCTATCTTCCTTGTAGAACCCCAGGAGTTTAAGGTGGATTTCTTTCAGGTCTGAAGCTCTACTATTTTGCTTTGACCTCCCTGATCCCTTTGGTTTTGAGACACCATGGAATATTTTATGCTGTAAAGAGACACCTCATCTGCAGGCTTGTTAAGGTTGTCAAGTCACTAGCAAGAGCAGAACTTTTTAAAGTAACTTACAGAGGCTGGAGAGATAGAAGTCCATTGATTAAAGAAATGCAAATTAATATAGAGGTGGAGATGGAAATAGGAAATGGGACTTTCTCATGTTTTCCAGTGAAACTCCACATCATGTTAAACCACAAGAATGGGAAATCATACTCCCATGTATGTCAAAATACATCCTACTGTCATGTATATCTAAAAAGATAAAATGAAAAAGAAAAAGAAAACTAACAGCAGTTACAAGAAAAGGTCATTACTGCAGGGGGCAAACTCTGACTTCCTATCCGGTTTCTTTGCCAAGTTTGTTAAGAAAAATCTCAGATGTCTGCTCAGATCAAACAGACAGTTAAAGGCAATATGTTGTCACAATAACAAGAAAAGTTGTCTAGGTGGCTCAGGGGGATCCAGGATGTGGTGTCTTGGTGATCTGGACATTGGGAAGCTATTGGTGCTCCAGTCACTGAGGATAGAGTTCTCATGGTGTATAGGTAGTTACAAGAGAGGACTGGTTAGTAATGAGTTGCCCACCCATCTGGAGTATCCATAGATATCCTCACAATGAGGTGCACCAGGGGAATACTGGGTCATTCATTTCCATGGCATTTACCTTTTGGGCTTTTGCCTCAGTTCTGGCGGAAGAGGGGCAGGATTAAGCACAGCAATGAAAAAAGTAATGGACTTGAGATGGGGTTGTAGCTCAGTGGTAGAGTGCTCACCTAGCATGCATGAGGCACTGGGTTCAATCCTCAGCACCACATAAATGTAAAATAAAGATATTGTGTCCACCTAAAACTAAAAAATAAATATTTTAAAAAGTAATGGACCAAAAATATTTAACCACATAAACATATCACTAACGGAAACAGCTGGTCTAAAATATTACATTTCTGTGACTCCAACTATATGACTCCAGGAAAAATACAAAACAGACCATGAAAATATTAAATGTTGGTAGAGATTCAGGGAAAATGGAAATATCGGACATGTGAAGAAGGGGATCGTTGGGTTGGTGAACATCATCTATAAACAACCAAGATGGTGGATACTCAACACTATGATTTTGTGAATACTTATACAGCTATGCAACACTGAGTTTACTTAATAATGATATAGCAATATCAATATTATTACATTGATTTAATAATTATAACAAATATCACAGTAATTCAGAAACAAATAATAACAAAAACTATGGTGGATAGGCATATTAGAACACTGCATTATATTTTCATGTTTCTGTCCACGTAACTCTGATAAAAAAAAGTCAACTAACTGAAACAAACAGAATATTTTCAGGGACTTTCATAGACTCAGTCATACCCTCTGCAGAATCACCCAGTGAACACAGATGCATTTGTGCTGAGAATTAATGACACCCAACCACCCAACCTAATTTTCACTGAAATTCTCTTGGAGGTTTTGTGGTCCTTTTGCAGTTGGCCAAACAAATTAACTTTTCAATTTTCACTGTTTTTCTATAGAAACATGAAGAAAATTTCATAGGAAGAAAACCAATTTCTTCCATCTTCAAGGATGTTCATACACCTTCCATCATACAACAGTGATTACTTATATCCCTGTATTATAACTAATATTTTCTTAAAAACCGAGGAAGATGTTTTCTAAAGTGATTTTAAACCATTCAGGCTTGAGGAGAAATGATCTGAGGTGCTTCTAAACAATAGTCCAGCTAACAGCTGGGCATGGTGGCACATGCCTTTAATGCCAGCAGTTCAGGAGGCTGAGCAAGGAGGATCATAAATTTGAGGCTATCCTCATCAATTTAAGGAGACCCTAAGCAACTTAGAAAGACCCTGTCTTAAAATAAAAATAAATAAATAAAAGGTGTGGGGAATGTCTGCAGTGCTTAATCACCTCTAAATTCAATCCCTGGTACCAAACAATTATATATAGGGAGATGCAAATTGATGGGTTAGAGTGAAGCAGTATTTCTTATAGCTTGGCTACTTGGGGTTGAAGCAGTAGAAATAACTCCCCAAGGTGGGTATAAAGGGGATTGCACTAATATTCAATATTGGACAGAGACCCTGAGAAAAATATATAGTTTGAGTTTATTAAATTAAAAAAATGGGACAAAAAAGAAAGAAACAATAGAATTACTACACAGGACAGAAAAGGCTGAAAAATCTTAGAAACAAGTGTACTGAAACTGAAGAAGAACCTGCCCTAGCTCACACAGAGGCTCTCTGACTCATTAAACAGGTCCACAGAAGATGCCTTGAGCTTACCAGTCACTGAAGGGAGCCAACCCATGAGTCAGGTGCCATCTTGGGATTACCAAGCAGCAGTGCAAAGACAACTTGGCAGGCATATCTGGGGTCCATGGTGTGTCTCCATATTTTATCTGAGACTAACAAAAACTTAACTGAGCCCAGCAGTCTCTGGAAAAGTCAGGCTGGATCCCTAGAAATCTGAGTCCTTCTAAATAGAGAATAACTAAAAATATTCCCTCTAAAATTAGGAACAAGTCAGAGATGCCATGTACCACCATTTCTCTTAAATATAATCCTTACAAGATGAGCCAGTGCAATCAGAAAAAAAGAATTAAATTAAAAGGATACAAATAGGAAAATAGCTCAAAATATCCCTATTTGCTGATGACATGATTCTATATTTAAAAACTCCATCATAAGACTTCTAGAACTCATAAGCGAATTTACCAACATCTATAAATTAACTGTGTTCCTATACACCAATGATGAATCAACTGAAATAGAAATTATAAAGACTATTCACAGTAGCCTCAAAAAAAAAAAACACCTTGGGAATCAATCAGACAAAAGAGGTGAGAGACCTTTACAATAAAACTACAAAACACTAAAGAAACAAATAATTCAATCAACAAAGGGGCCAAGGACCTGAACAGACACTTCTCAGAAGAGGATATACAATCAATCAACAAATATATGAAAACATGCTCATCATCTCTAGCAATAAGAGAAATGCAAACCAAAACTATTCTAAGATACCATCTCACTCCAGTCAGAATGGCAGCTATTATGAAGACAAACAACAATAAGTGCTGGTGAGGATGTGGGAAAAAAGGTACACTCATACATTGCTGGTGGAACTGCAAATTGATGCAGCCAATATGGAAATCAGTATGGAGATTCCTTGGAAATCTGGGAATGCAACCCCCATTTGGCCCATCTATCCCTCTCTTTGGTCTATATCCAAACGACTTAAAAACAGCATATTACAGGGACACAGCCACATCAATGTTTACAGCAGCACAATTCACAATAGGTAAACTGTGGAGCCAACCTAGATGCCCTTCAGTGGATGAATGGATAAAAAAAAATTGTGGCATACATACACAATGGAATTTTACTCAGCAATAAAAGAGAATAAAATCATGGCATTTGCAGATAAATGGATGGAGTTGGAGAAGATAATGCTAAGTGAAGTTAGCCAATCAAAAAAAAAAAACAAATTCTGAATGCTTTCTCTGATATAAGGAGGTTGATTCATAGTGGGGTGAGGAGAGGGAACATGGGAGGAATAGATGAACTCCAGATAGGGCAGAGGGGTGGGAGGGAAAGGGAGTAGGCAGGGGATTAGCAAGGATGGTGGAATGTGATGGACATCATTATACAAAGTACATGTATAAAGACATGAACTGGGTGTCAACGTACTTTATATACAAACAGAGATATGACAAATTGTGATTATATGTGTATTAAGAATTGTAATGCAAAAATACATGTATAAAGACATGAATTGGTGTGCACCTACTTTATATACAAAGATATGAAAAATTGTGCTCTATACGTTTGATAAGAATTGTAATGCATTCTACTGTCATGTATTTAAAAAATGAAATCAATTAAATAAATAAAAAAGAAATTGAAGATACCTTAGAAGATCAAAAGATGTTTCATATTCTTGACTAGGTAGAATTAATGGCCATTGTCACAGTGGCCATACTACCAAAACCACTATACATATTTAATGCTATTCTTATTAAAATTTCAATGATGTTGTTCATAGAAATAGAAAAAAGCAGTCAGAAAAGTTATTTGGAAAAAAATAAGAGGTCCAAAACAACCAAAACAATTCTCAGCAAAAGAGTGACCAAGGCGCATCACAATACCAACCCTTAAATTATACTACAGAGCTGAAGTAACAATAATAGCATGATATTGGCATAAATCCCAACATGAAGACCAATGAACAGAGGGAATACAGAAAAACTCACATGAATACAATTCTCTCATACTAGATGGAGATACCACAAACATCCATCAGAGAAAATATAGCCTCTTCAAAAAATTTGGGTTGGAAATGAAAATTTATATGTAGTAAAATGAAATTGAACTCCTATTTCTCACCCTGTACAAAAATCAACTCAATGTTGATCAAGTGTGTGGGTATTAGACAAGAGATCATCCTACAAGAATATGTAGGACCAACTCTCCATCCTGTCAGCTTAGGGATGGACTTTCTCAACAAGACTTCTATGGCTCAAGAAATACAATCACAAATCTATTAGTGGGATGGTATCAAAATAAAAATTTCTTCAATGCCAAGGAAATAATCAAGAATGTGAACAAAGAGGCTACAGAATGGAGAAATTCTTCACCACCTGATCCTCAGATAGAGAATTAATTTCGAGAGTATACCAAGAACTCAAAAAGAAACCCCAAACCCCCAAAACAATCCAATCAAAAAATGGGCAAAGGAACTGAATGTGCACTTCAGAGATAAAGAAATAAAAATGGTAAACAAATATATAAAATTTTCGAACATCTCTTGCACTTAGAGAAATGCAAACTAGTCACATGGAGATTTCATCTCACTCCAGTCAGAATGGCAATTATCAAGAATGCAAGTAACAATAAATATAGGTGAGGCTGTGGAGAAAAAGCTTCACTTATACATTTCTGGTGAGGCTGTAATTTGGTGCAATTTGTATGGAAAGCAATGTGGAGATTCCTTAAGAAAATTGGAATAAAACTACTATTTGAACCAGTTATCCCACTCCTCAGTATATACTCAAATGACTAAAACATAGCATACTACAGTGACAGAGTCACATCAAAGTTTATAGCTTTTGATTAATTCAAACTAATCTAGGTGCCTTTTTTAAAAAAGTATTTATTTTTAGTTTTAGTTTTTGTGGACACAACATCTTTATTTTTATTTTTTTATTTTATTTTATTTTATTTTATTTTTTATTGGTTGTTCAAAACATTATAAAGCTCTTGACATATCATATTTCATAATTAGATTCAAGTTGGTTATGAACTCCCAATTTTACCCCAAATACAGATTGCAGAATCACATCGGTTACACATCCACATTTATACATAATGCCCTATTAGTACCTGTTGTATTCTGCTACCTTTCCTATCTTCTACTATCCCCCCTCCCTCCCCTCCCATCTTCTCTCTCTACCCCATCCACTGTAATTCATTTCTCTCCTTGTTTATTTTCCCATTACCCTCACAACCTCTTATATGTAATTTTGTATAACAATGAGGGTCTCCCTCCATTACCATGCAATTTCCCTTTTCTCTCCCTTTCCATCCCACCTCATGTATCTGTTTAATGTTAATCTTTTCTTCCTG